>NW_022060609.1:0-263216 GCF_003285725.1 Scaptodrosophila lebanonensis | reverse complement strand
GCCATAAGCTTTTGTGAAAAATATATGAGTATGAATGGTTTATTTGCATAGGTCAGTGACGCATGTGTAATGTATTTTCTTACTGAGGAAGTAAGATGTCAATATGGGCATAAAGTTGATGTGGATGAGTTTAGATAAGTAATTTAATTATTTATTACAGAATTAAGTAAAATGCATGAAAATGCAAAAAGGGAACGACAAAATGAATTATTTATAATTGTGAAACGAAATATAAAAATAAATAAACTAGAGAATGCATAACAAAATAATAAATTATACTTCTGGATTGTGAGGGAACGAAAAAGTATTATGTAGTAGCCGTTTGACTTGCAAGGTACGACAGAAGATGAAAAAGTGAAGAATAAGAGTTGGCAATTCAAGTTATAGACAAAAAGTATTACAAAATGAATAAAAAAACAGCAGAGGAAGTAAGATTTGTGCTGGGATATATTCCCATGCCAGTGGATAAAACATCGTTCGATAACCAGCATGAAGATCAGTTTGTTTGCAGATAAAGGCTTGGAGGTTGAATTTTCCGCTGACAGCGAAAAAATTTCAAGTATAGCCTCTGGCAGCAGTAACGCACCTGCTAAAAAGGGGAAATATAATTCAAATCGAGAGAAAGAGAGAAAAACCATACTGAAAAGAGACAGATATACTGCACAAATGGGCGGTGTATATGTATAAGTAAGCACAATGTTGCTGTGTAACTTAAAGAGAACTTTGTGGCTATGAATTGTGGGAGAGCGACGTGTACATTATGTAGTAGCCGTTTTAGTTTAAGTAGTAGATCTATAGACGTGGGAATGGAAAAATGTGCAATTGGCTAAGAAGAATAAACAATTTAAGCAGGAACTAATTTCAATAGGAAATTAACAAAAATAATGATTCAGATGAATGTTTTTCTCTTATTGTAAATTTAAGTAAGAATAAAGGAAATAAAAATAAAATCCATTGGGAAGAGAATTTACATTTAATTTATTTTATATTATTTTTCATTGACTTTATGAAAATGGTAACGAGCTAATTTTTGTCAGAGGGAGGGATTCTATTTGGGAGATCATGTGGACGATATCGATTAGGAAAGACACCTCCTATAAATGTGGAAATAGATTCCGTACAAGAGGATTATCATGCGATTGGATTTTATCCTTATACCCTGCTGGAATGAAGGTTGATCTGGTCCCATACCGAAGCAATGTTAAAGGCAGCATGATGTGCGAGTTCCTTACAAAAGGAATAGCGTTGGTACAGAGGCGCAGAATTTTATTCTGGATTATTTGAATTATACGAATGTGCACATCAGCAGCACATCCCCACAATTCTATACCATACCGGAAAATGGGCGCAATAATTTGATTGTAGATTAAAAGTTTGTTTGCGTGTGCTTAAGCGAGAACGAGAGTTTAGGAGCCAACTGTATTTGCGTATTTTATAGATAAGTGAGAATTTCACTGAACGATGTGACTATGCCAAAGCAATTTTCTATCCAGGTGTAATCCTAGATATTTCACAATGGGTTTACGGGAATGACCACATTGTCCAATTTAACATTGGTATGTTATCACTCTCGTGTAAATACTAGATGGGAGGATTTACTACTATTGATTTTTATATTCCAGGATTTTGCCCAGTCAGAAAAGTGATTAAGAACAGCTCATCATATTGGTACATACAGAGAGTTTGTGTGACTAAAAAGAATAGCGGTGTCATCAGCATAAGTGGCAATAAGGGCTCTACTATGGGAAAATCTGGGAAAAGCTAGGAGTTGGCATATCACTGACGAATATGTTGTAAAGAGTGGGGTGCGAGAACGCTTCCCTGGGGGACACCAGCTCTAATTGGACGCACTGATGATAGATGCCCCCTCCCTTGACACAAAAGGAGCGATTAGACAAATAGGATTTGAATAGCTCATACAATGGCTGAGATAAAATGCTTTAAGCTTGAAGAGGAGGCCGTCATGCCACACTCGGTCGAAAGCCTGTTCGATGTCCAGGAAAACGGCCGAGGTGAATTGATTGTTGTAGAAAGTGAGGTGCACATGGTAACAATGCGGTGAACCTGTTGAATGGTACTGTGTTCCCTACGGATCCAAATTGGTGATCGGTATAATGTCACTAAGTTCAAGAATATCATTTAGACGGACGGACATAACGATTTCAAAAAGTTTGGAAAGAGCCGATAGAAGACTAATGGGTCTATAGTCCTTTAGTTGGCTTAAAGAGCGCCCAGATTTAGGAATCATGCTGACCCAGCCGCGCATTTCCCATGTTTTGGAAAATAACGAAGCCGCAGCATGACATAAAAAGTTTTACTAGAAACATGATGGCACGGTGGGGAAGGCAGCGCAAAACCCGGTTTGAGATGTTATCTAAGCCAGGGGCTTTTTTAATTTTTAAGTTGGCTATATGATTACTAATTCGGATGGACTGACGTGACGAATAGGAGTAAGTGGTAAAACTTCGTTTGAGTTGTCATTAAGTGCCGCAGTCACACGTTGAGTTTGGGCCTCAGAAGCAAAGTCCAAAGGGGTGAAACGAGACTCTAATTCATTTGCGAACGCTTCCGCAACTTCTAGAGGAGTAGTACACAGTTTCCAGTTTTCCTGCAGAATCCTTGATGGGGCCACCATATGTGGCTGGGATTTGAGGTGTTTCGTAGCACGCCATAAATTAAAGCCACCTTTTTTAGTAGGGTCAGCATTCTGCAGTATGAAATTAAAGTGTGCCGAACGAATACGTTTGAGAAAATTGGACAAAATGCGTGACACAAATTGCCAGTCAGATTTGTGTATTGGGGAACGGGTTGCGAATATATAGCTTACGAAGTTGTCGCTTGAGGCGGGCAAGCTCAAGGGCTTCAGCTTTTAAAGGAGGGTCGGTAAAATGGGGAGCGATGGAAGAATGGTGAGTTGGTAGACGGAGTAGCTGCAATGGCAGAAGTTGCGTAGTTTGGCAGTGAATAAATCAATAGCATCATCTATGTCATCGGTGGAATCGATGTCCATATTTAGATTAATGCTGTTGCTAAGGTGAGTTTTGAACAGTTGTATGTTGGTGTATTTAGTAAATAAAATTGAGTTGGTAGATGATGGAGAAACGGAGGGGGAAAAAAATAGCAGAAAGGCCAAAATTAAGTGTAATAATTAAAGGAACATGATCGCTTGTTTAGGTCAAAAGGCGAGAAATATTCATTAGAGAGTGGAGGAATATTTTAGTTACTGCAAAATCGAGTACAGATGGTGTAGAGCCACTGCGCGGGAAATGAGATAGGTTCGGCAGTAGAAAGTATATAATAGTGCTAGAAGATAGAATAGAATCAGCAAGGGCAAGACCGCGAGGGCAGCTCCTAAAGGTTACCCCACAAGCGATGCTTGGCATTCCAGTCACCACCCACGAGGAATCTATCACCAAGCTGATCAAAGAGTGGGAGAAAAATGAATGAGAGAACCATTTGATTTGGTGGCCAGTAGCATGCTGAGATAGTGATAGGGCCGATAAAGGTGTTTATCACCATGCGGCAAATATGAGCGTAATCTTCAGAAATAAAAGGAAGGGGCTGAAAGGGAATTCTATCAGAGATTATGATTGCAGAACCTCCAGAAACGGGGCGAGTATGAGAGTTATAACAAAAGAGAAACTTAAAAAACCAGGAATTGAAATAGAAATATTTGGGGAGAGTTTAGTCTCCGAGATTAACATTATATCGATGTTGTTGCTTCTAAGAAAGAGTTCTATATCATGAAGTTTATGGCGTATGCCATTAGCGTTCCAAATTGATATTTTAATTGTGTCACTCATTTGGTTTGGAGGGAAGTAAAAGTGAAACGAGCTGCTCCATCCTGGAAAAGGAGGCCGTTAGTTGAGATTGAAACGTAGTAATTTGAAATTGAAGATAGTCCAACGTGTTGGAGACAAAGGTACGATATTCCTTGTCAGGAAGACTAGACATGTATTGAGCGTCAGTTTGTGAAGGAACCCTATAAACTGTGGGGCTCTGATGTGTAACTGTGTCGGGGGTTGAAGAAGTCAACAGGAATTTTGCCAATAATTCTGGGGAATTTCTGGCCTTGCCATTGAAATGGAACGTCAGCAAGAATATATTTGTTACTGAGTGATCGCACCATATCAGCATATGATCTCGGCGGAGGATTGGATTTGGCCTGTTTGTCGCCAGAAGGAGGTGCATTTGTAGCTGGAGGAGAAGTTAAAACAGAAGAAGCAGATGGGAGATTATTCGAAACAAAATTTGCGAACTGGGTGTTAAAAGAAGCATCAGCCGCTTGGGGATTTTTTCTGACTGTGGACGGTATAGGAAGAGGAGGAAAATTTTCTCGATCAGTTGGGACAGACGCAAGCTGTTTGCGAGCGTACGAGCCGGAAGTTGGTGAGTTTTGTTACGTCGAGCCCTAATGGCGGCCAAAACTGGGCAACCATTATAACTGGCAGTGTGAGAGCCGTTGCAGTTGGCGCACGTGGCATCCGTGTCAGGAGGCTTAGTGCAGGAAGAGGAAAGATGGTCTTTACCACATTTGACACACTTAGGATTGTGTTTACAAAATTTGGCAGTATGTTCAAATTTCTGACATCTTTTACATTGCGGAATGCTAGTGTTTCTGACAGTTGCCTCAACATTAACTATGAAATTTCCAATATTCTTAACAAGGAATATTTTCTCATTTTTGGGAGTATTGATTAAGTTAACATAGAAGGCGTTAGGCGAATATTTAGCCGCAGAATCTGGATTACGTTTGTCTTTAAAAGTGGGATTGTGGACGCTCACCACATCAAAGCCCTGATTTATGAGCGAATTTTTTATAAAATCCGTAGAAGTGGAGCGAGGTAACCCCCTAATATAAACGCGTAGGGGCCTGAGTTCTTTCGGTTGGTGAGTATGATATCTGGCATCATGTTCGTCAAGATGCTGGATAATTAGACGATAGGATTCAGGGATCTTAGCGTGAATCCACACGCTGCCAGGGGCACCCATTTTTAACAAAAAATGTTCTGGTTGAACTACAGTGGACAGTGAGGACAATAAATTAGAGGCATCCTCGCACTCAACTTGAATTGGGGGTGGTTTACCAGACGTAATATGAAAAAGTACAGGCTTACCCTGATCCATTGAATTACTTGCTTGTTGAGCAGTAGGAGCCACAGAATCCAAGGGAGCCACAGCTGACAAGTTTCCGTGATCAGATGTGAAAGAGGACAGTAATTGGTTTGGTTGTGGTGAAGCTGGAAGAACCGTTGCATCTTCTCCAGGAGATAAGTCGCCGGACATATCACCCTCATCACTAACGAGCTCAATTAAGTCAGGATTTAGGGAGTCGTGGGCATCCAGCCTCTGCACATCGTGCTGGGCAGTACGCGCTGAGGAAGATATGCGCCGCACAGCAACACTGGCGCGAACTCGTCTGGTTTTAGGAGAAATGTGAGTAGTATTTGCGCGCATATAAAGTGCAGCCGCATTATTGCCTGATGCTGCGGCCGCCTTAACAGAAGAGTTATTAGGTTGAGCCGAAAGTTGTGCGTTTACAGAACGACGTGTAACTGTAGACGAGTTGATAGCAGGATGAGAATCCGTTTTGGGAGTGGAACAAGATGGTTCATTTTTGCGATTATCCTCCTTTGGAGATGATGAGAGAGTTGCAGGCTTAGTAGAGCCTCCACTAAGCAGAACATTTGAAGTAACCAATTGAGGCCGATTAGGGCTTCTTTTGGGTTTAGCAGTGACCAGTGTATATTTTTCTTGATTCATTATGAAAAGAGAAAATTGTACGAAATAATAAGTTTATAGTCGAGTTATTTTATAGTTTGTTTAAATATGAAATAAATTGCATAAATAAACCGACACAGCGGCATAATCACGATACCAAAAAGCCACACTGTGCGGAAAAATATTCTCCTACCGAACCCGTACACGCGTCAAAGTCAGAACTCTACCAGCATGTGCACATAAGATCCAACTCTCTAAGCTGAGGAGTCAATACCATACATCAACACACTGAAGCGCCCAAAAACCAGTCACGGCCAGGAAAAATCCGGCAGAAAGGATCCCCACACACAGGCAGCCCAAAGCGCACAAAAAGCCGAATGCCAATCTATTAAGCAGAAAAGAGAAAAATAAAAAATTATTATGAATCAAGTTCAGGTGAAAGTCAATTGAAGGTCAAGTGACAACTGAAGGTCAAACGGAGCAAAGGTTGAGAGCTGGTACAGTCACGCACTCTAACCACGTAATCCTACCAACACTAGCACAGTGAATCTAAAGTAAAGGGACACGTGGCCAACACACAAACGGCCAGTGGCGCAGACAGGCAGCTGAAAACAGCCAACACGTCTGGGCACCGCGACTAGGCAGACACGGTCCCCACAAAGGAAACACAGCACCAGGCGCGCAAGATCACCCGGAGAATAAAAACGCAGCAACACACAGCAATTATTACAGATTTAATTCTGTAGAAAATTATTCTTTTTTTTTTTATATACATTCTTTATTGTGACGCACAGGCCAGGTAAATGGGTACAACAGTTGCTTAAAATATAAATCTTATGACTAATCCATTACAGGTCTTTGTGTGCTTGAGACGAGAGGAGGCAACAGCGCAAGCAAAGCGCCTAGATCCTTCCAGGTTGATAAGATGGAGGGAAAGCGGGAAAAAAGCCGGAGCGATGATGATAAGGAGCCCCCTCCCTCAAAGGGGCACCATATAAGTGATATAATGTAAAGATTGTTGTAAGCTTAGGTGGTAATACATGTTATTTAAAAAATTAGAAGAAACAAATTGAATAATAGTAATACAAGGTAATATGTAAATGATTAAATTAACAATAAATGAATGAAAATTTGACAATTTTGAAAGAAATAATGTTTGGAATCGTGTGGATTTGGTAGATAAAAAAGAAAAACAATATTATGAAAAGTATATAAATAATATGTAAATAAGAAAATTTAACAATGAATGAAATTTAATAATTTTGAAAGAAATAATATTTGAAATCGTGTAGATTAGGTATGTAAAAATAATAATAATAATATTATGAAGAGTATATAAATAATTTGTAAATAAGAAAATTTGACAATAAATGAATGGTAATTTTAACAATTATGAAAGAAATAATATTTAAAATCGTGTAGATTTGGTAGGCAAAAAATGATGTGTAAATAAGAAGATTTAACAAAAATGAATGATAATTTAACAATTTTGAAAGATAATATTTGGAATCGTGTAGATTTGGTAGGTAAAAAACAATATTATGAAAAGTATATAATAAGAATATGGCGCAGGAACAAATGCAGTGGGCGGGATTATACAGAGCCAAGAGCCGGTATGGCGAATGAAGAATGATGCAGGAAAATCCATAAGGCGACAGAAGAGCGATGGCAAATGGTGGTCCAATCCGGTGAAAAGAAGATTTAAAAGAAATTAGTGAAAATGCTTAATAGAAGGGTGTGCCGGGAGGATGTGTATTCGTAGATGTGTAGAGATGAGTAAATTGCGTGCGACGTGAAGATGGTAAATGAAGTACTGTTGTGTGGGTGTATAAATGGAGGATGAATGCGGAGGGATCCGGTATAAGATTGGTATGAATTTCTAGCTTAAGTTATTATAAGTTATTGAATTAATATAGATTATTTGTAAATTGGTTGTGGGTAATTTATGAAAAACGGGAATACGAGTTATGAATTGTGTAATGCTTTATTCGTGTAGCAAATTATATAGTTTGTTTATGGATTTAATTTGTTATATGGTATTATTTTAATAAATTTATAAATGGAAGAAAAAATCAATTATTTGTTTAAAGATTATAATTTGAATTAAGATATGTATATTGGGTTCAGTTATGTATAAATAAGTTATGTAGATTATTTGTGAATTTGTTGTGTGAAATTTAAGAAATTAATAAATGAAAGCGAGTGTGTGAGTTATTGTATATTGTATTATATGTGTAGGATTATAGAATTTATATTAAGAATAAATTATGGGTAAATTATTTGTTTGTTATTGTTTATAAATAGGGGTATTAATCTATTTGGTAGAATGAATTAAATTGGAGTGTGTATGTTGGAACAATTAATGTATATAAACTTTTATGAGTGATTGGGTAATTTATTAGTTAATATGAGATTTTATAAATTTATTGGACATTGGTTAAGAATTGTGTGAATTAAATTGGGCAGCTTTGATATGATATAATGTGATGTGTGTTTTGTGTAATATTGCGGATAAATAATTTAAAGAGGAGAAGATGTTATGTGTAAATGACAAATCCTTTGAGTGAGTGTGGCAGCAAGATACATTACTTGAATTAAGTATAAAATCCAGAATTATGATGGTAGACAGGTAAACAATCCATAAGTGTGATTTGCGTCCGAATACAGGAGGTGTGATTGCGCAGGAAGATGAATCCTTGTCAACGAAATCAGTATAGGCGGAGTAAGCAAACGATATGCTATGGTTGGCAGCGGGGAAAATAAGTTATCCAGATTAAAAAGATTTGTTCAATTTTTAAATATGTGTAAAGATGTGATGTAATGTATGAATATGAGTGTAAAATTGAATGATGATGAATCGCTTGGCAGGATTCCAAGAGTCCCAAAATTAATGTGCAGAGAATGATGAAATGTCCAGAAGTGTGTGATGGATGAAGAAAAATGAAGCGGCGGGGGGATTAATGGGAAAAAATTCCCGGACGGTTACCACAGGTGTGTGGGCGAATAGATTATTGTTAATTATATTAGTTAAATTATCAGTATGAATCTGTCGTTTATGAATTGTTGTAAAGCATGATTGCATTAATAAGTATATGTGTATAAATGACAAAAAGTTATTATTTTTTTTTTTGTTTTATGCAGATATGTGTGCAGATGGGCGTGCAGCAGGAGCGTACTGAAGACGGAGGCAGAAGGAAGGATCCATGATGGGCAGCAGACAGCGTGAGGGCAAAATGCAGTAGTTTTGCGGAAAAACGGAGCAAAGTTGCTGATGACGATACGTAAGCCAGATGATTGTGAGGATCCGAGGATGTGAGTTTAATGAGTTACAGATGTGTGATAAGTTAAGTAGATTAAGTGTTCCAAATGATTTAGATTGATTAGTGTGTGTATTATGTAAGAATTATTATAAGTGGAATAATTGTTTTGGTTAACAAGTATATTATTGATGAAAAGTGTAATAATGATGAAATGGTGAATAGTAAAGATTATGTATTTTGAATAAAATGTGATTTAAGTGGTGTTTGGATAATATTATTAAATGCATATGCGCTAGTTAATTATAAAAAATTGATTTATATGAATAATAAAGTTATGAAAAGTTATTTATGTTTTATTCGCTATGATTCATACCAAAATTGTCGTAGTAAGTCCAAATCCTGGAGTTCCAGCATGTAACTGACAAAACACAAATAATGCAGAGATAGCATAGGTGTAGAGAAAACAGCAATCCAATGGAGAAAACAGATAGCACTCAAACGGGTGGCTAAGTATTGGCGGCTGAGAGTGAGTCCCACGCTGCGGCACACCCAACAGAGAGGCGAGAATAAGCAGATCCAGATGTTCCAGGCCGAAAGATTACGGTAGTAACCAAAGCGTGAGGGCATATTTATTTATGTACAGAATATAGATGATAATAACATGAAGATGCGACATCGGTGCAGGGAAAAAGTGATGGCTGCAGCTCCATGTAAGTGCAGGTACAGTGGTGCAGCACTCCAAAAATAAATGCACAACACCAGATGGAAATAGTGCATAGATGTCCAAGGCAATCAGAATAGTGGGAGCCAGCAAGCAGCAGAGATAGTGTATTTGCTATCTGTAAAGGTAAGCAGCCGAACTTGCAGTCAATCAGTGTAGGCAGCCAAATAGAGTTTGCAAGCGCGTGAAGACAAAATACTGGCCAGAATCCATAAACATGGATTTGTGGAGCTGAGAAACTGAATTGATTAGTTTAGGTTAGTATGAGAGAGAGGACAAATACCAGATAGAATAGAGTGTCCGAAGAAAATGTATGTATGTACCACATTCACACCAGGCAATCCCACCAGCACAGGCGCAGCGCGAAGATAAGGGACACGTGGCCAACACACAAACGGCCAGTGGCGCAGACAGGCAGCTGAAAACAGCCAACACGTCTGGGCACCGCGACTAGGCAGACACGGTCCCCACAAAGGAAACACAGCACCAGGCGCGCAAGATCACCCGGAGAATAAAAACGCAGCAACACACAGCAATTATTACAGATTTAATTCTGTAGAAAATTATTCTTCAATGATTATTTGGTGTATCAGTACAGAGCAGAAGCACATGCATGCCATTCAGTACAAATAACCCGACTGAAGAACAAAGTTTATGCTGACAACCACCATACTGGATACTGGGTGTACCAGTGGAATAGTGCCGTTAGCAGACAGAAAAGCTCTACAAAGGCGAGAGAGGCTTAAGTAGGCAGTTGAGTCGAATTATATCGAGCAACAAAGTTGGTGTAACGGAGGCAAGGCTCAAAAGCAAAATTATTTCACTCAAGGCGAGGAAAAAGAGGATAGAGAATAGAAAAGAGGAGAGATGTAAATTGTTAGCAACATTGGTAGGTAAGAGCACAAAAGACCCAGAATTTGAGTAGAAATAATTTTGGTGGCCTAGGCCAAGACGCGCTTTATCATATCGCTGAAATTGTCAGCATATACAAGCGCAAGTCAGCTGAAGCCACACATAAAGAAGCAGTTAATGAATATGTATGAATAAAAATTGAAGGAAAATTTTCGAGACCAAAAAACAAGTTGTGCACAGTCAACAAGCAGGTCGGAAACATAGTCCCCAATAATATAAAAGTATTTGGAAGAAAATGTATATAACAGAGAATACTGTTGCAAACGGAGCGCAAACGTGCCGCACAAAGGTGCCCCATACAAAAAGAAATTAGTATGGAAGAAAAAATGCGAGCGGCAACAGGCAGCACATCGTTAGCAAAAAATAAAGGTAAAAAACGAGCAGATTAGATTGAGGCATGATTAATTATGCTCAGTAAGAAAATTTATAAAGAAAAACAACAAGAGGAATAAATTACTGGATAAATTGTGCAATAAAAGTTAACTTAAGAATGTTGTATGAACAAAATAAATATGCGAATCAATTAATCAACAAAAGTAAATGAGGGGAAATGGTACTGAGTTACCAACGGAAGAAAGAAAAGAACAATATGTTGAAAGAGAGTGAGAGGGGTAATACAACCAGGAGAGGCTGTGGGAGAGCCGATTTTAAACAGCTGTAGTTCGGAGCAGGCTAGTAACGTAGGTGAACGCCCTTTGCGAGCGTAAGCCATAAGCTTTTGTGAAAAATATATGAGTATGAATGGTTTAGTTGCATAGGTCAGTGACGCATGTGTAAATGTATTTTCTTACTGAGGAAGTAAGTATGTACAATATGGGCATAAAGTTGATGTGGATGAGTTTAGATAAGTAATTTAATTATTTATTACAGAATTAAGTAAAATGCATGAAAATGCAAAAAAGGGAACGACAAAATGAATTATTTAATAATTGTGAAAAGAAATATAAAAAATAAATAAACTAGAGAATGCAGAACAAAATAATAAATTATACTTCTGGATTGTGAGGGAACGAAAAAGTATTATGTAGTAGCCGTTTGACTTGCAAGGTACGACAGAAGATGAAAAAGTGAAGAATAAGAGTTGGCAATTCAAGTTAATAGACAAAAAGTATTACAAAATGAATAAAAATAAACAGCAGAGGAAGGTAAGATTTGTGCTGGGATATATTCCCATGCCAGTGGATAAAACATCGTTCGATAACCAGCATGAAGATCAGTTTGTTTGCAGATAAAGGCTTGGAGAGTTGAATTTCCGCTGACAGCGGAAAAAATTTCAAGTATAGCCTCTGGCAGCAGTAACGCACCTGCTAAAAAGGGGAAATATAAATTCAAATCGAGAGAAAGAGAGAAAAAACCATACTGAAAAGAGGACAGATATACTGCACAAATGGGCGGTGTATATGTATAAGTAAGCACAATGTTGCTGTGTAACTTAAAGAGAACTTTGTGGCTATGAATTGTGGGAGAGCGACGTGTACATTATGTAGTAGCCGTTTAGTTTAAGTAGTAGATCTATAGACGTGGGAATGGAAAAATGTGCAATTGGCTAAGAAGAATAAACAATTTATAGGCAGGAACTAATTTCAATAGGAAATTAACAAAAATGAATGATTCAGATGAATGTTTTCTCTTATTGTAAATTTAAGGTAAGAATAAAGGAAATAAAAATAAAATCCATTGGGAAGAGAATTTACATTTAATTTATTTTATATTATTTTTCATTGACTTTATGAAAATGGTAACGAGCTAATATTTGTCAGAGGGAGGGATTCTATTTGGGAGATCATGTGGACGATATCGATTAGGAAAGACACCTCCTATAAATGTGGAAAATAGATTCCGTACAAGAGGATTATCATGCGATTGGATTTTATCCTTATACCTGCTGGAATGAAGGTTGATCTGGTCCCATACCGAAGCAATGTTAAAGGCAGCATGAATGTGCGAGTTCCTTACAAAAGGAATAGCGTTGGTACAGAGGCGCAGAATTTTATTCTGGATTATTTGAATTATACGAATGTGCACATCAGCAGCACATCCCCACAATTCTATACCATACCGGAAAATGGGCGCAATAATTTGATTGTAGATTAAAAGTTTGTTGCGTGTGCTTAAGCGAGATCGAGAGTTTAGGAGCCAACTGTATTTGCGTATTTTAGAGATAAGTGAGAATTTCACTGAACGAATGTGACTATGCCAAAGCAATTTTCTATCCAGGTGTAATCCTAGATATTTCACAATGGGTTTACGGGGAATGACCACATTGTCCAATTTAACATTGGGTATGTTATCACTCCGTCGTGTAAATACTAGATGGGAGGATTTACTACTATTGATTTTTATATTCCAGGATTTTGCCCAGTCAGAAAAAGTGATTAAGAAACAGCTCATCATATTGGTACATACAGAGGAGTTTGTGTGACTAAAAAGAATAGCGGTGTCATCAGCATAAGTGGAAATAAGGGCTCTACTATGGGAAAATCTGGGAAAGCTAGGAGTTGGCATATCACTGACGAATATGTTGTAAAGAGTGGGTGCGAGAACGCTTCCCTGGGGGACACCAGCTTTTTTTTTTTTATATACATTCTTTATTGTGACGCACAGGCCAGGTAAATGGGTACAACAGTTGCTTAAAATATAAATCTTATGACTAATCCATTACAGGTCTTTGTGTGCTTGAGACGAGAGGAGGCAACAGCGCAAGCAAAGCGCCTAGATCCTTCCAGGTTGATAAGATGGAGGGAAAGCGGGAAAAAAGCCGGAGCGATGATGATAAGGAGCCCCCTCCCTCAAAGGGGCACCATATAAGTGATATAATGTAAAGATTGTTGTAAGCTTAGGTGGTAATACATGTTATTTAAAAAATTAGAAGAAACAAATTGAATAATAGTAATACAAGGTAATATGTAAATGATTAAATTAACAATAAATGAATGAAAATTTGACAATTTTGAAAGAAATAATGTTTGGAATCGTGTGGATTTGGTAGATAAAAAAGAAAAACAATATTATGAAAAGTATATAAATAATATGTAAATAAGAAAATTTAACAATGAATGAAATTTAATAATTTTGAAAGAAATAATATTTGAAATCGTGTAGATTAGGTATGTAAAAATAATAATAATAATATTATGAAGAGTATATAAATAATTTGTAAATAAGAAAATTTGACAATAAATGAATGGTAATTTTAACAATTATGAAAGAAATAATATTTAAAATCGTGTAGATTTGGTAGGCAAAAAATGATGTGTAAATAAGAAGATTTAACAAAAATGAATGATAATTTAACAATTTTGAAAGATAATATTTGGAATCGTGTAGATTTGGTAGGTAAAAAACAATATTATGAAAAGTATATAATAAGAATATGGCGCAGGAACAAATGCAGTGGGCGGGATTATACAGAGCCAAGAGCCGGTATGGCGAATGAAGAATGATGCAGGAAAATCCATAAGGCGACAGAAGAGCGATGGCAAATGGTGGTCCAATCCGGTGAAAAGAAGATTTAAAAGAAATTAGTGAAAATGCTTAATAGAAGGGTGTGCCGGGAGGATGTGTATTCGTAGATGTGTAGAGATGAGTAAATTGCGTGCGACGTGAAGATGGTAAATGAAGTACTGTTGTGTGGGTGTATAAATGGAGGATGAATGCGGAGGGATCCGGTATAAGATTGGTATGAATTTCTAGCTTAAGTTATTATAAGTTATTGAATTAATATAGATTATTTGTAAATTGGTTGTGGGTAATTTATGAAAAACGGGAATACGAGTTATGAATTGTGTAATGCTTTATTCGTGTAGCAAATTATATAGTTTGTTTATGGATTTAATTTGTTATATGGTATTATTTTAATAAATTTATAAATGGAAGAAAAAATCAATTATTTGTTTAAAGATTATAATTTGAATTAAGATATGTATATTGGGTTCAGTTATGTATAAATAAGTTATGTAGATTATTTGTGAATTTGTTGTGTGAAATTTAAGAAATTAATAAATGAAAGCGAGTGTGTGAGTTATTGTATATTGTATTATATGTGTAGGATTATAGAATTTATATTAAGAATAAATTATGGGTAAATTATTTGTTTGTTATTGTTTATAAATAGGGGTATTAATCTATTTGGTAGAATGAATTAAATTGGAGTGTGTATGTTGGAACAATTAATGTATATAAACTTTTATGAGTGATTGGGTAATTTATTAGTTAATATGAGATTTTATAAATTTATTGGACATTGGTTAAGAATTGTGTGAATTAAATTGGGCAGCTTTGATATGATATAATGTGATGTGTGTTTTGTGTAATATTGCGGATAAATAATTTAAAGAGGAGAAGATGTTATGTGTAAATGACAAATCCTTTGAGTGAGTGTGGCAGCAAGATACATTACTTGAATTAAGTATAAAATCCAGAATTATGATGGTAGACAGGTAAACAATCCATAAGTGTGATTTGCGTCCGAATACAGGAGGTGTGATTGCGCAGGAAGATGAATCCTTGTCAACGAAATCAGTATAGGCGGAGTAAGCAAACGATATGCTATGGTTGGCAGCGGGGAAAATAAGTTATCCAGATTAAAAAGATTTGTTCAATTTTTAAATATGTGTAAAGATGTGATGTAATGTATGAATATGAGTGTAAAATTGAATGATGATGAATCGCTTGGCAGGATTCCAAGAGTCCCAAAATTAATGTGCAGAGAATGATGAAATGTCCAGAAGTGTGTGATGGATGAAGAAAAATGAAGCGGCGGGGGGATTAATGGGAAAAAATTCCCGGACGGTTACCACAGGTGTGTGGGCGAATAGATTATTGTTAATTATATTAGTTAAATTATCAGTATGAATCTGTCGTTTATGAATTGTTGTAAAGCATGATTGCATTAATAAGTATATGTGTATAAATGACAAAAAGTTATTATTTTTTTTTTTGTTTTATGCAGATATGTGTGCAGATGGGCGTGCAGCAGGAGCGTACTGAAGACGGAGGCAGAAGGAAGGATCCATGATGGGCAGCAGACAGCGTGAGGGCAAAATGCAGTAGTTTTGCGGAAAAACGGAGCAAAGTTGCTGATGACGATACGTAAGCCAGATGATTGTGAGGATCCGAGGATGTGAGTTTAATGAGTTACAGATGTGTGATAAGTTAAGTAGATTAAGTGTTCCAAATGATTTAGATTGATTAGTGTGTGTATTATGTAAGAATTATTATAAGTGGAATAATTGTTTTGGTTAACAAGTATATTATTGATGAAAAGTGTAATAATGATGAAATGGTGAATAGTAAAGATTATGTATTTTGAATAAAATGTGATTTAAGTGGTGTTTGGATAATATTATTAAATGCATATGCGCTAGTTAATTATAAAAAATTGATTTATATGAATAATAAAGTTATGAAAAGTTATTTATGTTTTATTCGCTATGATTCATACCAAAATTGTCGTAGTAAGTCCAAATCCTGGAGTTCCAGCATGTAACTGACAAAACACAAATAATGCAGAGATAGCATAGGTGTAGAGAAAACAGCAATCCAATGGAGAAAACAGATAGCACTCAAACGGGTGGCTAAGTATTGGCGGCTGAGAGTGAGTCCCACGCTGCGGCACACCCAACAGAGAGGCGAGAATAAGCAGATCCAGATGTTCCAGGCCGAAAGATTACGGTAGTAACCAAAGCGTGAGGGCATATTTATTTATGTACAGAATATAGATGATAATAACATGAAGATGCGACATCGGTGCAGGGAAAAAGTGATGGCTGCAGCTCCATGTAAGTGCAGGTACAGTGGTGCAGTACTCCAAAAATAAATGCACAACACCAGATGGAAATAGTGCATAGATGTCCAAGGCAATCAGAATAGTGGGAGCCAGCAAGCAGCAGAGATAGTGTATTTGCTATCTGTAAAGGTAAGCAGCCGAACTTGCAGTCAATCAGTGTAGGCAGCCAAATAGAGTTTGCAAGCGCGTGAAGACAAAATACTGGCCAGAATCCATAAACATGGATTTGTGGAGCTGAGAAACTGAATTGATTAGTTTAGGTTAGTATGAGAGAGAGGACAAATACCAGATAGAATAGAGTGTCCGAAGAAAATGTATGTATGTACCACATTCACACCAGGCAATCCCACCAGCACAGGCGCAGCGCGAAGATAAGGGACACGTGGCCAACACACAAACGGCCAGTGGCGCAGACAGGCAGCTGAAAACAGCCAACACGTCTGGGCACCGCGACTAGGCAGACACGGTCCCCACAAAGGAAACACAGCACCAGGCGCGCAAGATCACCCGGAGAATAAAAACGCAGCAACACACAGCAATTATTACAGATTTAATTCTGTAGAAAATTATTCTTCAATGATTATTTGGTGTATCAGTACAGAGCAGAAGCACATGCATGCCATTCAGTACAAATAACCCGACTGAAGAACAAAGTTTATGCTGACAACCACCATACTGGATACTGGGTGTACCAGTGGAATAGTGCCGTTAGCAGACAGAAAAGCTCTACAAAGGCGAGAGAGGCTTAAGTAGGCAGTTGAGTCGAATTATATCGAGCAACAAAGTTGGTGTAACGGAGGCAAGGCTCAAAAGCAAAATTATTTCACTCAAGGCGAGGAAAAAGAGGATAGAGAATAGAAAAGAGGAGAGATGTAAATTGTTAGCAACATTGGTAGGTAAGAGCACAAAAGACCCAGAATTTGAGTAGAAATAATTTTGGTGGCCTAGGCCAAGACGCGCTTTATCATATCGCTGAAATTGTCAGCATATACAAGCGCAAGTCAGCTGAAGCCACACATAAAGAAGCAGTTAATGAATATGTATGAATAAAAATTGAAGGAAAATTTTCGAGACCAAAAAACAAGTTGTGCACAGTCAACAAGCAGGTCGGAAACATAGTCCCCAATAATATAAAAGTATTTGGAAGAAAATGTATATAACAGAGAATACTGTTGCAAACGGAGCGCAAACGTGCCGCACAAAGGTGCCCCATACAAAAAGAAATTAGTATGGAAGAAAAAATGCGAGCGGCAACAGGCAGCACATCGTTAGCAAAAAATAAAGGTAAAAAACGAGCAGATTAGATTGAGGCATGATTAATTATGCTCAGTAAGAAAATTTATAAAGAAAAACAACAAGAGGAATAAATTACTGGATAAATTGTGCAATAAAAGTTAACTTAAGAATGTTGTATGAACAAAATAAATATGCGAATCAATTAATCAACAAAAGTAAATGAGGGGAAATGGTACTGAGTTACCAACGGAAGAAAGAAAAGAACAATATGTTGAAAGAGAGTGAGAGGGGTAATACAACCAGGAGAGGCTGTGGGAGAGCCGATTTTAAACAGCTGTAGTTCGGAGCAGGCTAGTAACGTAGGTGAACGCCCTTTGCGAGCGTAAGCCATAAGCTTTTGTGAAAAATATATGAGTATGAATGGTTTAGTTGCATAGGTCAGTGACGCATGTGTAAATGTATTTTCTTACTGAGGAAGTAAGTATGTACAATATGGGCATAAAGTTGATGTGGATGAGTTTAGATAAGTAATTTAATTATTTATTACAGAATTAAGTAAAATGCATGAAAATGCAAAAAAGGGAACGACAAAATGAATTATTTAATAATTGTGAAAAGAAATATAAAAAATAAATAAACTAGAGAATGCAGAACAAAATAATAAATTATACTTCTGGATTGTGAGGGAACGAAAAAGTATTATGTAGTAGCCGTTTGACTTGCAAGGTACGACAGAAGATGAAAAAGTGAAGAATAAGAGTTGGCAATTCAAGTTAATAGACAAAAAGTATTACAAAATGAATAAAAATAAACAGCAGAGGAAGGTAAGATTTGTGCTGGGATATATTCCCATGCCAGTGGATAAAACATCGTTCGATAACCAGCATGAAGATCAGTTTGTTTGCAGATAAAGGCTTGGAGAGTTGAATTTCCGCTGACAGCGGAAAAAATTTCAAGTATAGCCTCTGGCAGCAGTAACGCACCTGCTAAAAAGGGGAAATATAAATTCAAATCGAGAGAAAGAGAGAAAAAACCATACTGAAAAGAGGACAGATATACTGCACAAATGGGCGGTGTATATGTATAAGTAAGCACAATGTTGCTGTGTAACTTAAAGAGAACTTTGTGGCTATGAATTGTGGGAGAGCGACGTGTACATTATGTAGTAGCCGTTTAGTTTAAGTAGTAGATCTATAGACGTGGGAATGGAAAAATGTGCAATTGGCTAAGAAGAATAAACAATTTATAGGCAGGAACTAATTTCAATAGGAAATTAACAAAAATGAATGATTCAGATGAATGTTTTCTCTTATTGTAAATTTAAGGTAAGAATAAAGGAAATAAAAATAAAATCCATTGGGAAGAGAATTTACATTTAATTTATTTTATATTATTTTTCATTGACTTTATGAAAATGGTAACGAGCTAATATTTGTCAGAGGGAGGGATTCTATTTGGGAGATCATGTGGACGATATCGATTAGGAAAGACACCTCCTATAAATGTGGAAAATAGATTCCGTACAAGAGGATTATCATGCGATTGGATTTTATCCTTATACCTGCTGGAATGAAGGTTGATCTGGTCCCATACCGAAGCAATGTTAAAGGCAGCATGAATGTGCGAGTTCCTTACAAAAGGAATAGCGTTGGTACAGAGGCGCAGAATTTTATTCTGGATTATTTGAATTATACGAATGTGCACATCAGCAGCACATCCCCACAATTCTATACCATACCGGAAAATGGGCGCAATAATTTGATTGTAGATTAAAAGTTTGTTGCGTGTGCTTAAGCGAGATCGAGAGTTTAGGAGCCAACTGTATTTGCGTATTTTAGAGATAAGTGAGAATTTCACTGAACGAATGTGACTATGCCAAAGCAATTTTCTATCCAGGTGTAATCCTAGATATTTCACAATGGGTTTACGGGGAATGACCACATTGTCCAATTTAACATTGGGTATGTTATCACTCCGTCGTGTAAATACTAGATGGGAGGATTTACTACTATTGATTTTTATATTCCAGGATTTTGCCCAGTCAGAAAAAGTGATTAAGAAACAGCTCATCATATTGGTACATACAGAGGAGTTTGTGTGACTAAAAAGAATAGCGGTGTCATCAGCATAAGTGGCAATAAGGGCTCTACTATGGGAAAATCTGGGAAAGCTAGGAGTTGGCATATCACTGACGAATATGTTGTAAAGAGTGGGTGCGAGAACGCTTCCCTGGGGGACACCAGCTCTAATTGGACGCACTGATGATAGAATGCCCCTCTCCTTGACACAAAAGGAGCGATTAGACAAATAGGATTTGAATAGCTCATACAATGGCTGAGATAAAAATGCTTTAAGCTTGAAGAGGAGGCCGTCATGCCACACTCGGTCGAAAGCCTGTTCGATGTCCAGGAAAACGGCCGAGGTGAATTGATTGTTGTAGAAAGTGAGGTGCACATGGTTAACAATGCGGTGAACCTGTTGAATGGTACTGTGTTCCCTACGGAATCCAAATTGGTGATCGGGTATAATGTCACTAAGTTCAAGAATATCATTTAGACGGACGGACATAACGATTTCAAAAAGTTTGGAAAGAGCCGATAGAAGACTAATGGGTCTATAGTCCTTTAGTTGGCTTAAAGAGCGCCCAGATTTAGGAATCATGCTGACAGCCGCGCATTTCCAATGTTTTGGAAAATAACGAAGCCGCAGCATGACATTAAAAAGTTTTACTAGAAACATGATGGCACGGTGGGGAAGGCAGCGCAAAACCCGGTTTGAGATGTTATCTAAGCCAGGGGCTTTTTTAATTTTTAAGTTGGCTATATGATTAACTAATTCGGATGGACTGACGTGACGAATAGGAGTAAGTGGTAAAACTTCGTTTGAGTTGTCATTAAGTGCCGCAGTCACACGTTGAGTTTGGGCCTCAGAAGCAAAGTCCAAAGGGGTGAAACGAGACTCTAATTCATTTGCGAACGCTTCCGCAACTTCTAGAGGAGTAGTACACCAGTTTCCTGCAGAATCCTTGATGGGGGCCACCATATGTGGCTGGGATTTGAGGTGTTTCGTAGCACGCCATAAATTAAAGCCACCTTTTTTAGTAGGGTCAGCATTCTGCAGTATGAAATTAAAGTGTGCCGAACGAATACGTTTGAGAAAATTGGACAAAATGCGTGACACAAATTGCCAGTCAGATTTGTGTATTGGGGAACGGGTGCGAATATATAGCTTACGAAGTTGTCGCTTGAGGCGGGCAAGCTCAAGGGCTTCAGCTTTTAAAGGAGGTCGGTAAAATGGGGAGCGATGGAAGAATGGTGAGTTGGTAGACGGAGTAGCTGCAATGGCAGAAGTGCGTAGTTTGGCAGTGAATAAATCAATAGCATCATCTATGTCATCGGTGGAATCGATGTCCATATTTAGATTAATGCTGTTGCTAAGGTGAGTTTTGAACAGTTGTATGTTGGTGTATTTAGTAAATAAAATTGAGTTGGTAGATGATGGAGAAACGGAGGGGGAAAAAATAGCAGAAAGGCCAAAATTAAGTGTAATAATTAAAGGAACATGATCGCTTGTTAGGTCAAAAAGGCGAGAAATATTCATTAGAGAGTGAGGAATATTTTTAGTTACTGCAAAATCGAGTACAGATGGTGTAGAGCCACTGCGCGGGAAATGAGTAGGTTCGGCAGTAGAAAGTATATTAATAGTGCTAGAAGATAGAATAGAATCAGCAAGGGCAAGACCGCGAGGGCAGCTCCTAAAGTTACCCCACAAGCGATGCTTGGCATTCCAGTCACCACCCACGAGGAATCTATCACCAAGCTGATCAAAGAGTTGGGAGAAAAATGAATGAGAGACCATTTGATTTGGTGGCCAGTAGCATGCTGAGATAGTGATAGGGCCGATAAAGGTGTTTATCACCATGCGGCAAATATGAGCGTAATCTTCAGAAATAAAAGGAAGGGGCTGAAAGGGAATTCTATCAGAGATTATGATTGCAGAACCTCCAGAAACGGGGCGAGTATGAGAGTTATAACAAAAGAGAAACTTAAAACCAGGAATTGAAATAGAAATATTTGGGGAGAGTTTAGTCTCCGAGATTAACATTATATCGATGTTGTTGCTTCTAAGAAAGAGTTCTATATCATGAAGTTTATGGCGTATGCCATTAGCGTTCCAAATTGATATTTTAATTGTGTCACTCATTTGGTTTGGAGGGAAGTAAAAGTGAAACGAGCTGCTCCATCCTGGAAAAGGAGGCCGTTAGTTGAGATTGAAACGTAGTAATTTGAAATTGAAGATAGTCCAACGTGTTGGAGACAAAGGTACGATATTCCTTGTCAGGAAGACTAGACATGTATTGAGCGTCAGTTTGTGAAGGAACCCTATAAACTGTGGGGCTCTGATGTGTAACTGTGTCGGGGTTTGAAGAGTCAACAGGAATTTTGCCAATAATTCTGGGGAATTTCTGGCCTTGCCATTGAAATGGAACGTCAGCAAGAATATATTTGTTACTGAGTGATCGCACCATATCAGCATATGATCTCGGCGGAGGATTGGATTTGGCCTGTTTGTCGCCAGAAGGAGGTGCATTTGTAGCTGGAGGAGAAGTTAAAACAGAAGAAGCAGATGGGAGATTATTCGAAACAAAATTTGCGAACTGGGTGTTAAAAGAAGCATCAGCCGCTTGGGGATTTTTTCTGACTGTGGACGGTATAGGAAGAGGAGGAAAATTTTCTCGATCAGTTGGGACAGACGCAAGCTGTTTTGCGAGCGTACGAGCCGGAAGTTGGTGAGTTTTGTTACGTCGAGCCCTAATGGCGGCCAAAACTGGGCAACCATTATAACTGGCAGTGTGAGAGCCGTTGCAGTTGGCGCACGTGGCATCCGTGTCAGGAGGCTTAGTGCAGGAAGAGGAAAGATGGTCTTTACCACATTTGACACACTTAGGATTGTGTTTACAAAATTTGGCAGTATGTTCAAATTTCTGACATCTTTTACATTGCGGAATGCTAGTGTTTCTGACAGTTGCCTCAACATTAACTATGAAATTTCCAATATTCTTAACAAGGAATATTTTCTCATTTTTGGGAGTATTGATTAAGTTAACATAGAAGGCGTTAGGCGAATATTTAGCCGCAGAATCTGGATTACGTTTGTCTTTAAAAGTGGGATTGTGGACGCTCACCACATCAAAGCCCTGATTTATGAGCGAATTTTTTATAAAATCCGTAGAAGTGGAGCGAGGTAACCCCCTAATATAAACGCGTAGGGGCCTGAGTTCTTTCGGTTGGTGAGTATGATATCTGGCATCATGTTCGTCAAGATGCTGGATAATTAGACGATAGGATTCAGGGATCTTAGCGTGAATCCACACGCTGCCAGGGGCACCCATTTTTAACAAAAAATGTTCTGGTTGAACTACAGTGGACAGTGAGGACAATAAATTAGAGGCATCCTCGCACTCAACTTGAATTGGGGGTGGTTTACCAGACGTAATATGAAAAAGTACAGGCTTACCCTGATCCATTGAATTACTTGCTTGTTGAGCAGTAGGAGCCACAGAATCCAAGGGAGCCACAGCTGACAAGTTTCCGTGATCAGATGTGAAAGAGGACAGTAATTGGTTTGGTTGTGGTGAAGCTGGAAGAACCGTTGCATCTTCTCCAGGAGATAAGTCGCCGGACATATCACCCTCATCACTAACGAGCTCAATTAAGTCAGGATTTAGGGAGTCGTGGGCATCCAGCCTCTGCACATCGTGCTGGGCAGTACGCGCTGAGGAAGATATGCGCCGCACAGCAACACTGGCGCGAACTCGTCTGGTTTTAGGAGAAATGTGAGTAGTATTTGCGCGCATATAAAGTGCAGCCGCATTATTGCCTGATGCTGCGGCCGCCTTAACAGAAGAGTTATTAGGTTGAGCCGAAAGTTGTGCGTTTACAGAACGACGTGTAACTGTAGACGAGTTGATAGCAGGATGAGAATCCGTTTTGGGAGTGGAACAAGATGGTTCATTTTTGCGATTATCCTCCTTTGGAGATGATGAGAGAGTTGCAGGCTTAGTAGAGCCTCCACTAAGCAGAACATTTGAAGTAACCAATTGAGGCCGATTAGGGCTTCTTTTGGGTTTAGCAGTGACCAGTGTATATTTTTCTTGATTCATTATGAAAAGAGAAAATTGTACGAAATAATAAGTTTATAGTCGAGTTATTTTATAGTTTGTTTAAATATGAAATAAATTGCATAAATAAACCGACACAGCGGCATAATCACGATACCAAAAAGCCACACTGTGCGGAAAAATATTCTCCTACCGAACCCGTACACGCGTCAAAGTCAGAACTCTACCAGCATGTGCACATAAGATCCAACTCTCTAAGCTGAGGAGTCAATACCATACATCAACACACTGAAGCGCCCAAAAACCAGTCACGGCCAGGAAAAATCCGGCAGAAAGGATCCCCACACACAGGCAGCCCAAAGCGCACAAAAAGCCGAATGCCAATCTATTAAGCAGAAAAGAGAAAAATAAAAAATTATTATGAATCAAGTTCAGGTGAAAGTCAATTGAAGGTCAAGTGACAACTGAAGGTCAAACGGAGCAAAGGTTGAGAGCTGGTACAGTCACGCACTCTAACCACGTAATCCTACCAACACTAGCACAGTGAATCTAAAGTAAAGGGACACGTGGCCAACACACAAACGGCCAGTGGCGCAGACAGGCAGCTGAAAACAGCCAACACGTCTGGGCACCGCGACTAGGCAGACACGGTCCCCACAAAGGAAACACAGCACCAGGCGCGCAAGATCACCCGGAGAATAAAAACGCAGCAACACACAGCAATTATTACAGATTTTTTTTTTCATTCTTTTTTTCATTCTTTATTATGACGCACTGGCCGAAACTTATAACTATATATTACAAATTTAGCCTTATAATTAGTGCATATAGGCAGGAGGCATACAGCGTAAAAATTACCGCCTTAATCCTTCCAGTATGAATGGGTGGAGGGAGAAGCGAGAATGAAGCCGTAGCATGATGGTGTGGTACCCCGTTCCCTCATTGGGGCACCGGAAGAAGTAGGAGTTATTCCATGATGACATTGTACATTAAAATTATAATGTAAATTAAAACTAGGGTCACAAGAAATTTCATTTTAGGGGAGAATAAGTATTTATAAATTCAATTATTTTGTGAATAGACTAAATAATTTTTTGATAGTAGTTTGTAAAGAAGATAATATTAAAGAATTTAAATGTTGAAAATTAATTGTGATATGTTTTAAATTGTGTGTTTTAACGTGGTATTAAGAGTAGTTTAGATTTTAAATAAGACAATATAATATAAAGAAAGTTGAATAGATAACAATATTTCGTGATTTAAAGTGCAATATAAATTTTACAAAAACGTATATGTGAAAGAAATATGGTTTTAAATTGGTAGCTAATTTAAGTTATGACTGTCAAACTAAGTTTAATTGTTTATAATCAATAAGATATATATTATGATTGCGTTTGTTTGTTTATTGTTTTGTTTTATTGTGTTAATTTATTCAGATGCTTTTGATTATTATTATATTTTCTTATAAAGTTTTAGTTTAGGTATATATTGATATTGGTATTTGTGTTTTGTTTGTATTTGCGAAGTTTGTGTGTGTTTCCAACAGATGTCAGAGGCGGTGGTTTGTAGTTAATATAATGATCGGGTGATACGGTACCAAATGTCCTTGTTGAATTTTTAAAGTTTGTATGTGTTGCAAGATTTGAGATGGCAGCTTTTTAATTTGTTGGTGTTGAGTGACTGTATAAGTGTAGACGAGAAATTAGTTGTTAATTTCATGTTGATTTTGTGTTTATAAAGATGATTGCGTGAAAAATTTATTGCTTTAAATAGCGTTTTATGTTCTGGTTGTGTGTGTAATATGTATATGTTGACAGGGTGCGCTTTTATATCGTCGTGAAGTTTGGACGATACCATTTTAATAATTGCGTATTGTGTGTCCAAAATTTAGTAGACAATGATTGTACATGTTACTTGTAAATATTTTTAAACAATTATTCTTATGATAATTTTAATGTGTATAGGTGGATGTTCCAGATTTGGTTGATGTTTAGATAGGTTTCCAATTTTTCTTATGGTGAATATGATGTATTGCTAGTATAAATGATGACGGGAAATATTTGTTAAGTTGATGTTGATTTGTGATATATAATGTAGTGTAGTGAGTGGCATTTCCAAGTTTGGTAATTTGATTGAATTTTAAAGTTACTGTTTATATGTGTAAAAGTTCAGCGGTTATTTAATTAACTGTGTAATTGCGATTTTTAAATTGTTGGTTATTGGCATCTGAATATTTTAGTAGAGTTTAATATGTTTTAAATTTGTTATGGTTTGATGCAGAGAAGATCGAAAAGTATTTTAAGTTTTGGCAAGATATGAGCTAGTATTCTTACAATAGTTGTACATTTTAACAAGTGAGAATCAAATCTGAATTTAAAATTGCATCATTAATTGACCTTTTTGAATGTTAACGTAAACGTTAATTTAATACATGTTCAGGTTGCAGAGCGTTTAGTATGTCTTAAAAGGTACAATATTAACTAAAGTTGGAGGAATTCCAGGTTCCACCGGGATAATGATGAGCAGCGTTTGTATTTTAAAAAGGTAGGAGTCCAGATGCGAGCGATGATAAAGTGTGGCAGGTTAGCATGTTGAACGGTTGGTTCGTGTTGTTGCGACTGCGATTTAAAGCGGCTTTGTGAGTTGGCGGGAGGCAGCAACAGTGGCCGCCCCAGTCCATTACTATTTTGGTGAAAGTATCAAATACCAAGAGCAGGAACCGTTCGAGACGACAAATGGTAGAGCTTTAGATGGCGATCTTCGGGTACCTGAGAAGTCGGGAGTGTTATTTTCTTTTTCTGTGATAATTGTGCAATATTGAATCTTTTCTCTTTTGTTTAAGTATATTGATATTTTATGTAATTTTTTGAATGCAATTGCCTTTACGCAAATTTTTAATGGGAATTTTACTTTGTTTGATTTAAGATGTAATATATTTTCTTTTTAGACTGATTTTAATAAATTGTTTTGATTGTAACTATATAATTTTAAATTCTATTTCCAGAAATTAGGAGTAAAGAAAAGATATAACGAGAAGAAAAGAGAGAAAAGAGACAGAGAGCCCAGAAAATAAATTAAATTGAAAAGTTTAAAAATTGACATGGCCCTGACCAAGGCGCGCTCAATTATATCGCTGAAAACAGTGCAGCATATAGGAGCACGAGTCAGCCAGGACCACGCACGCTGGGCGGGCATAGGAGGAGCCAAGCATCCATCTGTACTTCACGGAGAGATGTCCATACACGGATCTGGGCCCCTCCCGCCAGGAAAAAATTCCTCCTTCGCCTCCCGAATCCAGTCTGCGAACGGAGAGATTGGCATAGAGGATCCGGGTCTAGGATTCCGCTCAGGCCGCGGGACGTGCACAGTCATCGTACGGACTGAGCAGCCATAAGGGGAAGGAGCAATTTGAAGTTAGTATCTGAAAGAATAGAGAGAAAAGTTCAAAGCTAATTTTAGAAAGTAGTCGAAATTGTAATGAATTTCCAAGCTGCGTGATCTACTGATGTTAATTCGTTAATGTTAATTATTGTTTCTATTAAAATTTTTGACGATGTATTATGTGCATTTGCCGGAGGCAGCAGCAGCTTAAACAAAAGCTTAAAGCTTTTATATAGTGTCTCCAGATGAAGCGAGAAAAACAGAAGAAGCTTTGGCGCATGCTTCTAATCAGTAGGCACATGCGCAAAGCGAAAATTAACCGAATATACCACTCGCACATATGAAATTTTAATGAAATTTTTATTTTCAGTGTATGACGAATGAAGGCCGAAATTATGTAGCGGCTTTTTTATCAGTGTTTTGTTATTGTAATTGTGCACAAACGGACGGACTGTACATGGTATATTTGATTTTATTGTATGCATATTGCAATTTTTACACTGTATTATATTGTTTTAGCAGCTATTTATTGAATATATTTATGATTTTAAAAGTGTTTGTATTCTTTGTATAGGTTTTAATTAAATTAATTTATGATTTTAGCACTGTTTGTAGTTTTGTGTAAGTTTATTAATTGAGGCATGGTCGAGCCCAGAATAATGTGATTTTTTATTGGCATATCTTTCCCCGGCACCGCACTTGTAGCAATTTAAAGTATTGCATATTAGCCGGAATCGAAGAAAAATATTATAGCGAATAAATTCATGTGAAACGCGTGGAGTAAAGTTTACTCGTTTTGATAATGAAAATTTTAAAACCAAATAGCCGACGCGACCAGCAATGGACAGCGGTTGTGAAGACAGTGTATTATTAAGCATATGCCAATGGCAAAGGCAGCTTAAGCAAAAGCTTAAAGCTTTTATATACTAGCTCCGGTTGGAGCCGAAGGGGAGGGCTGAAGTGCAATATAGCAACAAAGCAGCAAAGGCTTTGGTACATGCGCCTAAATGATAGGCAACGAATAATAAAAACGAAAATGTATAAGCGAAACTGCAGGCACATATGATGTTAACTGTGGACAAATGCACCGAGTATATGTTATTAACACGAATGTATTTTAAGAAATTATTTATTTCAAAGTATGATGGTAGCGGCCGAAATAAATCAGCAGATTTTTAAACATTGTTTTATTAATGTTTATAGGCACAAAGGGACCGAGTCCCATTTTGACTGGCGGTGTAATTGTAAATTAAAGTTGTGACACTTTTTAACAATTTTAAATTTTGTTTACGAATTTATTTAATGTTTGTACAATTTTAAAAAATATTAAGCGCTCGAATAGAGGCATTTTGAGTGTGTAGATTGGTTTTTTCCCAGCAGCAAGGGCACAAACGTGGGCAGCGAAATAGACTCCCACTGTAAGGCATTGTGCCGGCCGAAAAACAATGTAAATTGTTTGTTGTCGATTCTCTCGAACGAACGCACTTTTTAGCAACATTTAATTTGCATATTGTTTTTTTTTTTTTTTTCATATATATATATTTTATTATGGCGCACATAGCCAGAAAATGGGTACAACTTTACTTAAACTAAACTTAGAACTAATCCCAAATCCAGCCGGTAGTGCAGTCAAAGGAGGTGACGACAACAAAATTACTGTCTTGATCCTTCCCGTTTGAATGAGTGGAGGGAATGCGGTGAAAAGCCGAAGCGAGTAGGTGAGGCACCCCCTCCCTCAAGGGGGTACCAGGAGTAGATATTGTGGTGTGGCAGTTGTTGTTTTTATAAGTACATAAATTAAATCTAAGTGTAATTAATTCTAATGAGGAATAACAAACAATGTATAAAGGTAGAAGTAATAAGAAAAAATGAAATTTATAACAATAATAATGTGAAAAGATTTAAAAAATTTGAATTCAAGTTGTAAATTATAATATAAGGAGATTACAAGATAAAGTGAAGTATAAATTATAACAATATATTCAAAGTTTTCTTTTCAAAATTGAAATTTTTAAATTTTGGGTAAATTCATTTTGTGTAACAAAAAGCTATGAATTAGACGTTTTAGTGGGCTTAAACGTATGACAAAAATAATCTTAAATAATAAATATAAGTATGAATAGTGTGTAAATGTTGATGCTGTGAAGATCCAGTGGTGCCAATGAAAGCGTTTGTGTGGCAGGCGTGGATGCAGCCAAAACGAATCCCAGGAACGGGCATGAAGGATGCGCACCAGTGGGGTGCCAAATGGTGATGTCAGCCGAGAGAATCAGGAGGTGCAAATCCGGATGGACCATGATGGCAGTATGATAAAAAAGAAGTCATTAGTTATATTGTTGAATGTATAGATGAGAAGTGCCGTGAATGATGATGTGTAAATAGTAATGTGTAGCGATGAATATGTAACCATATATATGGGCGATGAATGCGGTAAAGTGTGTAGATGAAATTTGGAGTATGATGTGGTGTGTAAATGGAAATCCATAACCAATGTGTATTTTCGAATATATGTTGAAATGCATCTGTCTTTGTTGATTGGTATTTAATAAGTTAATTTGTTGTTGTATGTTATAAGGAATTTGGTGAATATAATATTTATGAAATGTATTACTATGAGTTATGGGCTATGTATTAATAAATTATAATGTGAAAAACAAGAGTTATATGGCTTAATGTTGTGGTTGGAATTGTGATTACAGATAATTGATAAATGATATTGGATGAAGGTAGTATGTATTAATTGCGTATATGTGTATTATAATTTATGAATGTTTTTTGGTTTATAAAATTATTTATATGTGTGATTTATGTGAAAATGGTTTAATAAGTATATATTTACGTTGCAGGAACAGTAATTTGTCAGAAAAGTATGTTGAATCCAAGGCCTATTGGATACCAGACATCATTGCAATTTGAGCATGTATGAGTCCTATACAAGGAGTGTGATAGTCCATGAAGCCAAGAGAGACAGGACGGCGATTTAAAAGATTCCAGGATCGGAAGGTCCAGAGACGTCGTTGCATTCGAAAGCAGCACGCAAATCCAGCACGAGAACGTAGCAAAATCCGGGCAGCAAGCGAGCATAAAAGCATCATGCCGGGAGACGAGCGGGTACCAGTCCATAATCCAGAGCCAGACATAGGTTGGGCCAATCCATAGCGAGGTAGTTTACCGGCAGTAATTATACAAAATAATTAGTTAGGTGTAAAATAGGAAGTATAGGTGATGGTGAGAAGACGGCATGGTAGTAATAAGTGTGGTGGTAAAGATGAATATGCGTTGTATACTGGTATGATGGTGCGATATATAATTAGTTTTGTGTATTATTTGATAAATAAATGAAATAATTTGGTATATTGATAGTTTCTAAAAAATTTATGTTGTAATATAAGAATAGTAATTTATGGCCTGAACGGCGTTTGTGAATTAGTTGCCCATTTGGGTTTTTGTAACATGGTAATAAAAAGTGTGGTGGTAAAGATGAATGTGCGTTATTTACTGGTATGATGATGTGATGTATTATTAATTATGTGTATTATTTGATAATTTAAATGAAATAAATTGTTATATTGAATGTTCTAAAAAATTTATGTTATAGTATTTAAGTAGTATTTTATGGCCTGAACGGCGTTTATGAATTAGTTGCCCACATGGGCTTTGTAAATAAATGTAATGCATTAAATAAGTCAGATTAATTAATGAATTATAAAAATAAAATAGAAAGTTATATAGCCAGTTATTTAATTAAATGTGTGTTGTATTAGGATTTATATTATTTATATAATGTGATGTAAGTGTAATGAATTTGTTATGTGAATTGTATTAAAATAAATGGATTTAGACAGGAATAAAGCGTTGAATATTTACTCTGCATTATCATAGAGTTTATGGCGATAGTATCACATATTGATTAGTCCATTTCCAGTGCAGGACATGTTGAAGCAGACAATCAAGATGTATATAGAAAATGTCCCGCGTTGCGGCACTATCCAGCAGCAAAGCTCCACTCAATAAAGCATAGGTCAGTCGACGTGATATATGAATTAAGTACTCCAGGGCGCAGATTTATATAAAAGCAGTAACAGCAGGCAGAAAAAGGCCTCAAACAGCCAAACAAGAGAGGTGTGCAGCAAAGTTCTTTATTTAGACCCTGAGAAATCGGATTCATTAATATATTGTTAGTATAAAGAGGAGATATGTTACCAATTTGACTGGAGGTGTGGGCCAGTGCAGAGCCACGCACACACACCCACGTATTCCCACCAGCACTAGCGAAATACCGCAGAAGAGGGGACATGTGGCCAACTTAGACGGCCAACAGCGTGGACAGGCAGCTCAAGCAGCTAACACCTCCAGCCGCCGCGACCAACCAGATAGACACGGTCCCCACAAAAACGATATGACACCAGGCGCGCAAGATCACTGGGAATGGAAAACGCGGCACTACACGACCAATACAACAGAATAATTTCTGACAAAATTTAATTTGTTTTTTAATTTTTTATGAACGCAGCGAAAAAACACATGCATGTCAGTTTAAACGAATAACCCGACTGAAGGTTGAGGCAAAATTCCTAGGCTATAAAACTGGGTGCTGGGTGTACCAGTGGAAAATTGCCGTTTTAGAATAAAGCTCATTGAGCGAAAAAGCTCAGAAACAGACTCACTCAAATTGAGTCATACTGAATGAGTAGCAGCTTAGTAAGGCTTGGAACGATTTTGATTCTCATGAGTAAAGAAACAGGAGAAACATTATAAAGAAAGATAAAAAGGGGAAGGAGAGCATAAATGTTAATTAACAGTGATAGACAGAATACAGACCCAGGAAAAAATGTTTGGTTTGAGCAGCAGTGGCAAAAAGCGCTCAATTATATCGCTGAACGAAGCAGCATATTAGAGCACAAGTCAGCACGACCGCCCACAGTGGTAAAGAATGGCCAAGGGGGATCCAGAATCCAGCTGTATCTAAAGTAAAATAAATTACCATACACGGATCTGGGTCCTCCTTAGCACTAAAATGACCTCCAAATGGCCATAGAGCAAATTGAATTGAATCTGATTTAATATAACAATTAATATAAGGAATGAAGTATAAATCTCAATATTTAAAGTTAAATAATAGGGAAAATCAGTTTATTTATGAAAAATTTGTAACAAGTTGCTCTAGTAAATCGTTGGAAATTAACCAAAAATGTTCTTATTAGATTCATGTAAGAAAAAGTTTCCGACACAGGCAGGCTGCTTGCCGAAAAACATTGACAGTAAAATCGCAGCATAATAATAAGAAGAACAATTAGACAAGAAAAAACATATAGCTAATAGCAGGTAATTGTTAGAAAAGTTCCCGACTAGAACATATCGTGCACAGTTAATATGCCAGTCCAGGAACATAAACCACAATAAAATAGCATATTAGCCAACGAAGAAATAGGTACAAAAGGGGGGGTGAAGAATTTTTACAGCTGATATGCTGCCGTGCTGCACAAGCGCATGACGCGTATGGCCGAAATGACGTCGGCAGTGCACGGGACGCATAAGAGTAAGCAGGGCAGCAATATGATTTAATTCAAAGCAAAAGAAAAAGCTAAACGGCAGTTAAAATTAGAATTTGTATTGTGCAATTGCGAGAAATTTATTGTATGAAAAAGAGAGTCAATAAGTGGAGACGATAAATAAATAGAAATTTAATTGAAAAATAAACTGAATTATTTGAATCATAGATTACAAAGTTATTTATAAAATATTAGCCGAAGCATGAAAAAAGAAAAAATATAAGCCCTGGCTTATAATTGTGAGAGGAGAGCGACGATATATTGGTGAGGAGGACAGAAATAGAGCACCCAGAGAGAATCAACTGAGAGCGGACGTATAAGAGATTCAAAAGCTTATGAAAAGGGGAACGACCTACACAAGCGTGTGTGAAGGAAGTTATTTTGCTTGTAGATCAGCATTATGAATTAGGGCAGGTCAGTATGCGCTGTGCGTACATGGTATATGAACGCATAGCGCATGTATGCAGATATTATGAGCACAGTATTATTGTGCAATATGAAATATATAATGACAGCATACTTTATGCAGTAGCTGATTTAGTTGTAATAGTAGCATGTAGAATTAAAGAAGGGCAACATACATAAATTAATATGTTTTGATTAAGTAGGAATAAGTATGAAAAATGAATAATAAGTTCCTTACTTATTTTATTTAATATTTATAATTTTTTTTTAAATAACAGATAATTATTAGAAAATTTTTATAAATGGAACCTATCGTGCACAGTTAAGATGCAGTGCAGGAGGGTAACCCACAATAATAATATAATATAAGCTAATGAATAAATACGTACAAAAGGGGGGGTGAAGAATTTACAGCTGATATGCTGCCGTGCTGCAATAGCGCGTGACGCGTATGGCCGAAATGACGTCGGCAGTGCTCGGGACGCATAAGAGTAAGCAGGGCAGCAGTATAAATTAATTCAAAGCAAAAAGAAAAAGCTAAGCAGCGAGACTAATAATAGCATTTGTATTGTGCATTTGTATTGTGCATTGCGAAAAATTTAATGTATGAAAAAGAAAGCTAATAAATGAAGACGATAATTGTTTAGAATTTAATTAAAGGTAAATTGAATTATTAGAATTAAAAAATTACAGTATTTTGATAAAATAATAGCCGAAGCATGAATAAAGAAAAATAAAAGCCCTGCTTATAATGGTGAAAGGAGAGCAACAATACATTAATGAGGAGGACAGAAACAGAGCACCCAGAGAGAATCAACTGAGAGCGAGCATAAGAGATTCAAAAGCATATGAAAAGGGGAACGACCTACACAAGCGTGTGTGAAGGAAGTTTCTTTTGCATATAAATCAGCATTGTGAATTAGGGCAGGTCAGTATGCGCTGTGTATGCGCTGTGTGTGCATGGTGTGAATAGGTATAGCGCATGTATAAAAAGGTACTGGGCGTAGTGTTGCTGTGCAACATAAATACTACTAAGACCAGCATACTTTGTGTAGTAGCTGGTTTAGTTATAGTAGTAGCATATTCTAGGTGAAGGGCAATATACATATATTAATATGATTTGATTAAATATATTTACTAAGAGGAGTAAATGATGAATTTAAGTGTGAATAGAACAAAAAATTTTTTATAAATGAAATATAAGTAAGAAAAAATTTGTGTACAAGGTAGAAAATAAGAATGACTGCCAGATTGTGAAATATCAATATGAGAATCTTATTATTAATGAGAGAGAGTTCTATGACTCAAAGTTTGCAACGAATGCAGTTAGCATTCCAAATTGACAATCTGATTAGTTTATTCGTTGGAATTATTTAAAGAAAAAACGAGCTGCTCCATCCTTGTAAGGGAGGCCGTTAATTGTGTTTGAAAAGAAGCTATTTGGAGTTGCATATTTTGAAAGCTGTCTGAAACAAAAATCCTGAATTCTGAGTCAGGGAGATTTAGTAAATTGGAAGTGTAAGAAGAAATTTGTAGGGCGTCATTTCGATTGTGGATAGTAGGATTTTGTAATGTAAGAGCCGTTTTAGGCGGTGGAAAATTATCGGCAGTTTTGCCCAATATTCTTGGGAATTTTTCCCCACGCATTTGATGTGGAATATCCGCAAGATCATGTTTAGCGTTGAAGGAACGAACTCTATCAGCGTAAGATTTGGGCTGTGCGCCAGTTTTTCTGGAATTCGCTACTATTGATGACGCATTTGTGGTCAGGTGATGAGGAGTAGCAGAAGAGGGATTCTTTCCAACAAAATTTTTAAATTGCGTATTGAAAGACCCATCTGCAGCTTGTGGCTTTTGCCTGGCATTTGATGGATCAGTCAAAGTGGGAAAATTGGCCTCATCAAAAGGCATAGAGGCAATTTGCATTGCTCGTGTTCGAGCAGGAAGCTGGTGAACCTTATTTCGCCTGGCCTTGACAGCAGCAAGAACTGGGCAGCCAGAAAAATTGGCAGTATGTGTGCCTTTGCAATTTGCGCACGTAGGAGGAATGTCAAATTCTTTAGTGCAGGTAGATGACCAATGTTCATTACCGCATTTGACACATCTGGGGGAATGTCTACAAAATCTAGCAGTATGTTGAAAACGTTGGCAGCGCTTACATTGTGGTATGTCGAGGTTTTTCATTGTTGCCTCGACACGCACAATGAAGTTGCCAATATTTTTAATTTGAAAAATTCTCTCATTATTAGGTGTGTTTAATAAATTAACGAAGAAGGCGTTTGGAGAATATTTAGCTGCTGGATCAGACTTCCTTTTATCAATAAAGGTGGGATTGTGAACTCCCACAATGTCAAAGCCTTCGGCTGTAAGGGAACTTTTAATGAAATCGGTATTAGTGGCACGAGGCAATCCTCTGATGTAAACCCGAAGGGGCCTAAGCTCTTTCGGCTGATGAGTGTGGTAACAGAAGTTATTTGTGTCCAGGAAGTGAATAATTGCCCTATAATCTTCAGGGATTTTGGCATGTATCCAAATATTACCTGAAGTGCCCATTTTTAAAAAGAATTGGGACGGTGATACTGTTTCAGACAAAGCGACTAAAAAAGCAGTGGCATCCTCACATTCTGCTTGAATGGGAGGGGGTTTTCCAGTGAAAATAATGGGAGAATTTGGCTTACCCTGGGTTTCCAAGTCACCAGACTGCAAGGGAACGGGCTCGGCAACAACATTCTGGTTGGTATTTTGTTGGTTCGGCGGTGAAGCGGGAAGAGCACTCGCGCCTTCCATACATAAGGAGTCACTGTCGATCTCCTCCTCGTTGGAATCCAGTTCGATAAGATCAGATCTGGAAAGATCCTGAACATCGGGTCTTAAATTGTCATGCTGGGCAGCCCTTGCCGAAGCAGAGGTGCTTCGTACAGCAGCACTAGAACGAATTCTCCTTGATTTAGGCGATGTGTGGGATGCAGTAGTACGCTTGTATAGCGATGCCGTACTGCTTCCTGAATTTGCCGCCTCAGCAACTGTTGGATTGTACGGTTGTACAGGTGCATGGAATTCACCCGAACGACGCACAACAGTAGTAGTATTTATAATGGGGCGAAAACTCGTTTTGGGAGTAGAATTCGCAGGTTCGTTTTTCCCAGTGGCCTCCTTAGAAGAAGATGAGTTTGGAGAGCCCTTTGCGGGACGCAAGAGCACATTAGAAGTCACCAGAGCGGACCCCTTGGGGCTTCTCTTGGGCTTTGGAGTGGTTGAATTAGATTTATCTTGATTCATGTTAAATAAATAAAGAAAAATTATGAACTTTAGTGTTTTGAGTCGAGTTATTCGTGGTAATAAAATAAAATTGCAAAAGCAAAAACTGACCAGAATTTACATCGAGGCACAAATCCAGCGTCAAAAAGTCACCCGCGCAAGACGAAAAATCCAAAACCGAGCTCGAGCACGCGCAGAAATATGGTCGCTGCAGCAAGAAACACCAGACACAGTCCTCGAGGAGGAAAATACCTCAATACTCACAAACTGCAGCAGCCAAAAATCGTCGCAGCCAGAAAAAACCAGGCAGAAGAAAACTCATGTACGCAGGCAACCAACGCACAAAAATGGCCAAATGCAAATTATTTTGTTCAAAAACTGTGAAGAAATCAATAAAAATGAATGATGAATAAGATAAATCGGACCAAATGAAGGTCAAGGTCAAGACGAGTATGAGTCAAGACAAGCAAAGGTCAGGACAAACAAAGGTCAAGACACTTGAAGGTCAAGATGGCGGTGCAGTACAGTCACGCGGCACACGCCCACGTAGTCCTACCAACACTAGCGAAATACCGCTGAAAAAGGGACACGTGGCCAACTTAAACGGCCAACAGCGTGGACAGGCAGCTCAAGCAGCTAACACCTCCAGCCGCCGCGACCAACCAGATAGACACGGTCCCCACAAAAACGATATGACACCAGGCGCGCAAGATCACTGGGAATGGAAAACGCGGCACTACACGACCGATACAACAGAATAATTTCTGACAAAATTTAATTTGTTTTTTAATTTTTTATGAACGCAGCGAAAAAACACATGCATGTCAGTTTAAACGAATAACCCGACTGAAGGTTGAGGCAAAATTCCTAGGCTATAAAACTGGATGCTGGGTGTACCAGTGGAAAATTGCCGTTTTAGAATAAAGCTCATTGAGCGAAAAGCTCAGAATAGACTCACTCAAATTGAGTCATACTAAATGAGTAGCAGCTTAGTAAGGCTTGGAACGATTTTGATTCTCATGAGTAAAGAGACAGGAGAAACATTATAAAGAAAGATAAAAAGGGGAAGGAGAGCATAATTTTTTTTTTTTTTTTTTTTATATATATATTTTATTATGGCGCACATAGCCAGAAAATGGGTACAACTTTACTTAAACTAAACTTAGAACTAATCCCAAATCCAGCCAGCAGTGCAGTTAAAGGAGGTGACGACAAAAAATTACTGCCTTGATCCTTCCCGTTTGAATGAGTGGAGGGAATTGCGGTGAAAAGCCGAAGCGAGTAAGTGAGGCACCCCCTCCCTCAAGGGGGTACCAGGAGTAGATGTTGTGGTGTGGCTGTTGTTGTTTTTACAGGTATATAAATTAAATCTAAGTGTAATTAATCCTAATGAGGAATAGCAAACAATGTATAAAGGTAAAAGTAATAAGAATATATGATGAAAAATAGATTAATAACAATAATAATGAGAGAAAATTTAAGAATTGAATTCAAGTTATAAATTATAATATAAAGGGATTTCAAAATAAAGCGAATTATGATTATTAACAATATTTTCAAAGATTTCTTTTCAAAATGGAAATTATAAGTTTTAAGTTAATTCATTTTGTGTAACAAAAAGCTAAGAACTAGACATTTTAGTGGGCTTAAACGTATGACAATAATAATCTTAAATAGTAAATATAAGTATGAATAGTGTAGTTGTAGATGTAGCTGCTGTGAAGATCCAGTAGTACCATGGAAAGCGTTTATGTGGCAGGCGTGGGCGCAGCCAAATGAATCCCAGGAACGGGCATGGAGATGCGCACCAGTGGGGTGCCAGCCGAGAGAAACTGGAGGTGCAAATCCAGGGACCATGAAGACAGTAGTGATAAAAAGAAGTCATTAGTTATAATGTTGAATGTATAGATGAGAAGTGCCGTGAATGATGATGTATAAATAGTAATGTGTAGCGATGAATATGTAACCATATATAGGGGCGATGAATGCGATAAAATGTGTATTGATGAAATTTGGAATATGATGTGGTGTATAAATGGAAATCCATAACCAGTGTGTATTTTCAAATGTATGTTGAAATGCATCTGTATATGTTGATTTAGTATTAATAAGTTAATTGTATTGTTGTATGTCATAAGGAATTCTAATATTTATGAAATGTGTTATTATGGATTATGGGCTATGTATTAATAAATTATAAAGTGAAAAAACAAGAGTTATATGGCTTAATGTTGTGATTGGTATTATGATTATTGATATTAAGTAAAAATTGATGAAAGTATTATGTATTAATTGAGAGTATGTATATTATAAAATATGAATGTTTTTTGATTAATAGAATTATTTATATGTGTGATTTATGCGCAGACGATTTTAACGAGTTTATATTTACGTTGCAGGAACAGCATCATGTCTGAAGAATATGTTGACTCCAAGGTCTAAAATATACAAAACGTTGTTGCAAGAGAGCATGTATGAATCCTATACATGGAGTGTGGTCGATCCATGAAGCCAAAAGAAACAGGACGGCGATATCAAATATTCCAGGGTCGGAAGGTAAAGAGACGTAGTTGTATGCGAAAGCCACACGCAAATCCAGCACGAAACGTAGCCAAATCCAGGCAGCAAGCGAGCATAAAAAACATCATGTCAGGAGACGAGCGGGTACCAGTCCATAATCCAGAGCCAGATACAGGTTAGGCCAATCCATAACGAAGTGGTTTATCGGCAGTAATTATAAAATATAATTAGTTAGGTGTAAAAAGGAAATATAGGTGATGGTGAAAAGACGGCATGGTAGTAATAAGTGTGGTGGTAAGATGGATATACGTTGTTTACTGGTGTGATGGTGCGTCATATAATTAAATTTGTTGTATTATTTGATAATTAAATGAAATAATTTGTTATATTGATAGTTTCTAAAAGATTTATGTTATAATATATGAATAGTAATTTATGGCCTGAACGGCGTTTGTGAATTAGTTGCCCATTTGGGCTTTTGTAAACATGATAGAAATAAGTGTGGTGGTAAAGATGAGTGTACGTTGTTTACTAATATGATGATATGATGTATGATTAATTATGTGTATTATTTGATAATTTAAATGAAATAAATTGTTATATTGAATGTTCTAAAAAATTTATGTTATAATATTTAAGTAGTAATTTATGGCCTGAACGGCGTTTATGAATTAGTTGCCCACTTGGGCTTTTGTAAATAAATGTAATGCATTAAATAAGCCAGATTAATTAGTGAATTATAAAATAAAATAGAAAGTTATATAGCCAGTTACTTATTTAAATGTGTGTTGTATTAGGATTTATATTATTTATATAATGTGATGTAAATGTAATGAATTTGTTATGTGAATTGTATTAAATAAATGAATTTTGACAGTAATGAAGCGTTGTATATTTACTCTGCATTATCATAGAGTTTATGGAGATAGCATCACACATTGATTAGCCCATTTCCACTACATGACGTGTTCAGGCAGACGATCAATATATATAAAAAGTGTCCCGCGTTGCGGCACTATCCAGAAGCAAAGTTTCCCACAAGAGGGCGCAGATTTATATAAAAGCAGTGACAGCAGGCAGAAAAAGGGCCTCAAAACAGCCAAACATGAGAGGTGTGCAGCAAAGTTCTTTATTTAGATCCTGAGAAATCGGATTCATTAATATAGTGTTAGTATAAGAGGATATATATTACCAATTTGACTGGAGGTGTGGGTCAGTGCAGAGCCACGCACACACACCCACGTATTCCCACCAGCACTAGCGAAATACCGCTGAAAAGAAGGGCCCGTGTCCAACTTAGACGGCCAACAGCGTGGACAGGCAGCTGAAGCAGCTAACACCTCCAGCCGCCGCGACCAACCAGATAGACACGGTCCCCACAAAAACGATATGACACCAGGCGCGCAAGATCACTGGGAATGGAAAACGCGGCACTACACGACCGATACAACAGAATAATTTCTGACAAAATTTAATTTGTTTTTTAATTTTTTATGAACGCAGCGAAAAAACACATGCATGTCAGTTTAAACGAATAACCCGACTGAAGGCTGAGGCAAAATTCCTAGGCTATAAAACTGGATGCTGGGTGTACCAGTGGAAAATTGCCGTTTTAGAATAAAGCTCATTGAGCGAAAAGCTCAGAATAGACTCACTCAAATTGAGTCATACTAAATGAGTAGCAGCTTAGTAAGGCTTGGAACGATTTTGATTCTCATGAGTAAAGAGACAGGAGAAACATTATAAAGAAAGATAAAAAGGGGAAGGAGAGCATAAATGTTAATTAACAGTGATAGACAAAATACAGACCCAGGAAAAAATGATTGGTTTGAGCAGCAGTGGCAAAAAGCGCTCAATTATATCGCTGATCGAAGCAGCATATTAGAGCACAAGTCAGCACGACCGCCCACAGTGGTAAAGAATGGCCAAGGGGGATCCAGAATCCAGCTGTATATAAAGTAAAATAAATTACCATACACGGATCTGGGTCCCCCTTAGCACTAAAATGACCTCCAAGATGGCCAAAGAGCAAATTTAATTAATCTGATTTAATATAACAATTTGGTATGAGAAGTGTAATATAAATTTCAATATTTAAAGTTAAATAATAGGGAAAAATCAGTTTGTTTATGAAAAATTGGTTATATGTTGCTCTTATGAATCATTGGAAATCAGTCAAAAATGTTCTTATTAGATTTGCTGGTATATGATTCAAGTAAGAAAAATTTCCGACACAGACAAGCAGCTGCCGAAAAACATGGAAAGTAAAATCTCAGCATAATAATAAAAAGAACATTTAGACAGGAAAAAACGTTTGGTTAATAGCAGGTAAATTGTTAGAAAAGTTCCCGACTAGGACATATCGTGCACAGTTAATATGCCAGTCCAGGAACATAAACCACAATAAAATAGCATATTAGCCAACGAAGAAATAGGTACAAAAGGGGGGGTGAAGAATTTTTACAGCTGATATGCTGCCGTGCTGCACAAGCGCATGACGCGTATGGCCGAAATGACGTCGGCAGTGCACGGGACGCATAAGAGTAAGCAGGGCAGCAATATGATTTAATTCAAAGCAAAAGAAAAAGCTAAACGGCAGTTAAAATTAGAATTTGTATTGTGCAATTGCGAGAAATTTATTGTATGAAAAAGAGAGTCAATAAGTGGAGACGATAAATAAATAGAAATTTAATTGAAAAATAAACTGAATTATTTGAATCAGAGATTACTAAGTTATTGATAAAATATTAGCCGAAGCATGAAAAAAGAAAAAATATAAGCCCTGGCTTATAATTGTGAAAGGAGAGCGACGATATATTGGTGAGGAGGACAGAAATAGAGCACCCAGAGAGAATCAACTGAGAGCGGACGTATAAGAGATTCAAAAGCTTATGAAAAGGGGAACGACCTACACAAGCGTGTGTGAAGGAAGTTATTTTGCTTGTAGATCAGCATTATGAATTAGGGCAGGTCAGTATGCGCTGTGCGTACATGGTATATGAACGCATAGCGCATGTATGCAGATATTATGAGCACAGTATTATTGTGCAATATGAAATATATAATGACAGCATACTTTATGCAGTAGCTGATTTAGTTGTAATAGTAGCATGTAGAATTAAGGAAGGGCAACATACATAAATTAATATGTTTTGATTAAGTAGGAATAAGTATGAAAAATGAATAATAAGTTCCTTACTTATTTTATTTAATATTTATAATTTTTTTTTTTAAATAACAGATAATTATTAGAAAATTTTTATAAATGGAACCTATCGTGCACAGTTAAGATGCAGTGCAGGAGGGTAACCCACAATAATAATATAATATAAGCTAATGAATAAATACGTACAAAAGGGGGGGTGAAGAATTTACAGCTGATATGCTGCCGTGCTGCAATAGCGCGTGACGCGTATGGCCGAAATGACGTCGGCAGTGCTCGGGACGCATAAGAGTAAGCAGGGCAGCAGTATAAATTAATTCAAAGCAAAAAGAAAAAGCTAAGCAGCGAGACTAATAATAGCATTTGTATTGTGCATTTGTATTGTGCATTGCGAAAAATTTAATGTATGAAAAAGAAAGCTAATAAATGAAGACGATAATTATTTAGAATTTAATTAAAGGTAAATTGAATTATTAGAATTAAAAAATTACAGTATTTTGATAAAATAATAGCCGAAGCATGAATAAAGAAAAATAAAAGCCCTGCTTATAATGGTGAAAGGAGAGCAACAATACATTAATGAGGAGGACAGAAACAGAGCACCCAGAGAGAATCAACTGAGAGCGAGCATAAGAGATTCAAAAGCATATGAAAAGGGGAACGACCTACACAAGCGTGTGTGAAGGAAGTTTCTTTTGCATATAAATCAGCATTGTGAATTAGGGCAGGTCAGTATGCGCTGTGTATGCGCTGTGTGTGCATGGTGTGAATAGGTATAGCGCATGTATAAAAAGGTACTGGGCGTAGTGTTGCTGTGCAACATAAATACTACTAAGACCAGCATACTTTGTGTAGTAGCTGGTTTAGTTATAGTAGTAGCATATTGTAGGTGAAGGGCAATATACATATATTAATATGATTTGATTAAATATATTTACTATGAGGAGTAGATGATGAATTTAAGTGTGAATAGAACAAAAAATTTTTATAAATGAAATATAAGTAAGAAAAAATTTGTGTACAAGGTAGAAAATAAGAATGACTACCAAATTGTGAAAGTATATGTTGATTTAAAATATTAAAAAACATTTGGTGGAGGAACTCTGTTTGAAAGATCTTTAGGGCGATACCGAATTGGTGGAATACCGCCTATAAAAAGTGTTCCTCCTGCACGGGATAATGCCCGTACCAGTACATTATCATGAGATCGAAGTCTATCATGATATCTAGAGGCATGAATGTTAATTTGATCCCAAACAGAGGCGATATTGAAGGCGGAATGAATGTCTGCATTTCTTACGAACGGGGTGGCGTTCGTACATAGGCGTAAGGTCTTATTTTGTATAATTTGTATTATACGTATGTGTACGTCAGCGGCACAGCCCCAGAGTTCAATGCCGTATTTGAAAGATGGTGCAATAATTTGATTGTAAATAAGTAATTTGTTACGAACACTGAGTCGGGAGCGTGAATTTAATAGCCAGTTATACTTGCGAACTTTAGATATGAGTGAGGCCTTAATGGAATTAATATGGCTACTCCAAAGTAATTTTTTGTCGATATTTATACCTAAGTATTTAACTATTGATTTTGAAGGAATAACCACATTATCCAATCTGACATCAGGCATTCTGCAGTTACGCCTAGTAAAAGTTATGTGGGAAGATTTTCTACCATTAACTTTGATGTTCCAGGATTTTGCCCAAGTTGAAAATCTGATCAAATACCTATTCATTTGATCGGTACACACTGATGCGTTTATATCGCTGAATAAGATAGCAGTGTCGTCTGCATATGTTGCAATAAGCGACCTGCTGCGGGTAAATTTAGGCGATATAGGGGTTGGCATATCGCTTACAAAAATGTTATATAGTGTTGGCGCTAAAATGCTTCCCTGCGGAACACCTGCTCGAATTTGACGAATAGATGAAAAAGTGCCTCTCTCCTTTACACAAAAGGAGCGATTTGTGAGGTAGGAGACAAAAAGCTCATATAAATATTGGGGCAATATAGATTTAAGTTTGAAAAGGAGACCGTTGTGCCACACACGATCAAATGCTTGTTCGATATCTAGGAAAACCGCAGAGGTAAACTGGTCATAATCAAATGTAGTCTGAATATGGTAAACAATCCGATGAACTTGCTGAATAGTACTATGGTCCTTACGGAATCCAAACTGATGATCAGGAATTATTTCATTTGTATCAAGAATATCCTGTAAGCGGACGGAAATGACAATTTCAAATAACTTGGACAGGGCAGATAATAGGCTGATAGGTCTATAATCTTTAACCTGGCTGAGTGATCGGCCAGATTTTGGAATCATGCTTACTGCTGCGCATTTCCAGCTTTTCGGAAAATAACGCAGACGCAGCATGATATTAAAAATTTTTACTAGAAACATAATGGCCCTTTCAGGCAAGCAGCGCAAAATGAAGTTTGTAATGTTATCTAGGCCAGGTGCTTTTTTGATTTTCAAGCTGGCAATATGACTTTTTATCTCGGACGGACTAACATGTCGAATGGGAGTAGGAGGGTCAGTTTCAGTGACGTTGTCAGCAAGTGCATCAGATACTCGTTGAATTTGAGAAGCAGAGGCGAAATCTAGAGGCGTGAAACGCGATTCTAGTTCGTTTGCAAATGTTTCAGCAACTTCTAAAGGTGTAATACACCAGTTTCCTTGCTCATTTTTAATAGGAGCAACCATATGAGGTTGAGTTTTAATAAGTTTAGTGGCACGCCACAAATTGAAACCGCCTTTTTTAGACGGGTCAGCATTTTGCAAAATAAAATTAAAATGTGCAGAACGAGTACGACGAAGAAAGTTGGTGAGAATGCGTGAAACGTAAAGCCAATCTGCTTTGTGAATAGGAGAACGAGTTCGATTATACAATTTCCTAAGCTGCCGTTTAAGGCGAGCTAGCTCAAGGGCTTCGGCTTTTAAAGGCGGCCGATAAAATGAGCGGTGGGCGGAATAAGGACTATTGGTCGGTGTGGCTGCGATAGCACAAGATCGAATTTTGGATGTAAATAGATCTATTGCGTCGTCTATGTCATCAGTAGTATTAACATCCATATTTAAATGGGTACAATTATTAAGGAGAGTTTTAAATTGTGAAATGTTGGTATTTTTGGTAAATAACCTGGAACTTACAGCCGAAAGAGGACTCGAAGGGAGAGAAATGTCGGACAGACCACATTTAAGAGAGATAACGAGTGGAAGATGGTCACTAGTTAAATCAAAATTTCTGGAAATATCCATTAAAGAATATGGAATATTGCGGGTCACTGCAAAGTCTAAAACTGACGGCGTGTACCCACTACGAGGAAAATGGGTGGGTTCCGCTGTAGAGAGAATATTTAGTGTGTCCGAGGACAGAATCACATCAGCCAAGGCTACACCACGTGGGCATCTTCTAAAATTTCCCCATAAGCGGTGCTTGGCGTTCCAATCACCGCCTATAAGAAATTTATCACCAAGCTGGCTAAAAAGCGAAGTATAAAAGGATTGTGACACCGACTGATTTGGTGGCCAATAACAGGCGGCAATGGTGACAAGACCAATATATGTGTTTATTACCATACGGCAGGTGTGAGAATGCTCTACAGAAATTGGAGGTAGAGGCTGAAAAGGAATTCTATTTGATATAATGATTGCTGAGCCGCCAGCAGCAGAACGAGAGTTGGGATTATATGCGAATAAAAAACTATAACCAGGAATAGAAAATTGAATATTAGGGGAGAGTTTAGTCTCCGAAATTAACATTATATCTATCTTATTAGTAGTGAGAAAGAGTTCTATGTCACGAAGTTTGCGACGAATGCCGTTAGCATTCCAAATTGATAATCTAATTGATTCATTCATTGGAATTATTTAAAGAAAAAACGAGCTGCTCCATCCTGGTAAGGGAGGCCGTTAATTGAGTATGAAAGGAAGCAATTTGGAGTTGCATATTTTGAATGCTGTCTGAAACAAAAATCCTGAAATCTGTGTCAGGAAGATTTAGTAAGTTGGAAGTGTGTGATGAAATATGAAAGGCGTCATTTCGATTGTAAATAGAAGGATTCTGTATTGTTAGAGCCGTTTTAGGCAGTGGAAAATTATTGACAGTTTTGCCCAATATTCTTGGGAACTTTTCCCCACTCATTTGATGTGGAATATCCGCAAGAACGTTTTTAGCGCTGAAGGAACGAACTCTGTCAGCGTAAGACTTGGGTTGTGCGCCAGTTTTTCTGGAATTCGCTTCTATTGATGACGCATTTGTAGTCAAGTGATGAGGAGTAGCAGAAGAGGGATTCTTTCCAACAAAATTTTTAAATTGTGTGTTGAAAGACCCATCTGCAGCTTGTGGCTTTTGTCTGGCATTTGACGGATCAGTCAAAGTAGGAAAATTGGCCTCATCAAAAGGCATAGAGGCAATTTGCATTGCTCGTGTTCTAGCAGGAAGCTGGTGAACCTTATTTCGCCTGGCCTTGACAGCAGCAAGAACTGGGCAGCCAGAAAAATTTGCAGTATGTGTGCCTTTGCAATTTGCGCACGTAGGAGGAGTGTCAAATTCTTTAGTGCAGGTGGATGACCAGTGTTCATTTCCACATTTTACACATCTGGGGGAGTGTCTACAAAATCTTGCAGTATGTTGAAATCGTTGGCAGCGCTTACATTGTGGTATGTCGAGGTTTTTCATTGTTGCCTCGACACGCACAATGAAGTTGCCAATGTTTTTAATTTGAAAAATTCTCTCGTTATTAGGTGTGTTTAATAAATTAACGAAGAAGGCGTTTGGAGAATATTTAACTGCTGGATCAGACTTCCTTTTATCAATAAAGGTGGGATTGTGAACTCCCACAATGTCAAAGCCTTCGGCTGTAAGGGAACTTTTAATAAAATCGGTATCAGTAGCACGAGGCAATCCTCTGATGTAAACCCGAAGGGGCCTAAGCTCTTTCGGCTGATGAGTGTGATAACAGAAGTTATTAGTGTCCAGAAAATGAATAATTGCCCTATAATCTTCAGGGATTTTGGCATGTATCCAAATATTACCAGAAGTACCCATTTTTAAAAAGAATTGGGACGGTGATACTGTTTCAGACAAAGCGACTAAAAAAGCAGTGGCATCCTCACATTCTGCTTGGATGGGAGGAGGTTTTCCAGTGAAAATAATGGGAGAATTTGGCTTACCCTGGGTTTCCAAGTCATCAGACTGCAAGGGAACGGGCTCGGCAACAACATTCTGAGCGGTATTTTGTTGATTCGGCGGTGAAACGGGAAGAGCACTCGCGCCTTCCATACATAAGGAATCACTATCAATCTCCTCCTCGTTGGAATCCAGTTCGATAAGATCAGATCTGGAAAGATCCTGAACATCGGGTCTTAAGTGGTCGTGCTGGGCAGCCCTAGCCGAAGCAGAGGTGCTTCGTACAGCAGCACTAGAACGAATTCTCCTTGTTTTAGGCGATGTGTGGGATGCAGTAGCACGCTTGTATAGCGATGCCGTACTGCTTCCTGAGTTTGCCGCCTCAGCAACTGTTGGATTGTACGGTTGTACAGGTGCATGGAATTCACCCGAACGACGCACAACAGTAGTAGTGTTAACAATAGGGCGAAAACTCGTTTTGGGAGTAGAATTCGCAGGTTCGTTTTTCCCAGTGGCCTCCTTAGGAGAAGATGAATTTGGAGAGCCCTTTGCAGGACGCAAGAGCACGTTTGAAGTCACCAGAGCAGACCCCTTGGGGCTTCTCTTGGGCTTGGGAGTGGTTGAAATAGATTTATCTTGATTCATGTTAAATAGAGAAAAAATTATGAACTTTAGTGTTTAGAGTCGAGCTATTCGTGATATAAAATAAAATTGCAAAAGCGAAAACTGACCAGAATTTACATCAAGGCACAAATCCAGCGTCAAAAAGTCATCCGCGCAAGACGAAAAATCCCAAACCGAGCTCGAGCACGCGCAGAAATATGGTCGCTGCAGCAAGAAACACCAGACAAAATCCTCGAGGAGGAAGATACCCCAATACTCGCAAACTGCAGCAGCCAAAAATCGTCGCAGCCAGAAAAAACCAGGCAGAAGAAAAATCCACTCACGCCGGCAACCAACGCACAAAAACGGCCAAATGCAAATTATTTTATTCAAAACTGTGAAAAAATCAATGAAAATGAATGATGAATAAGATAAATCGGACCAAATGAAGGTCAAGGTCAAGACGGATATGAGTCAAGACGAGCAAAGGTCAGGACAAATAAAGGTCAAGACACTTGAAGGTCAAAATGGCGGTGCAGTACAGTCACGCGGCACACGCCCACGTAGTCCTACCAACACTAGCGAAATACCGCTGAAAAAGGGACACGTGGCCAACTTAGACGGCCAACAGCGTGGACAGGCAGCTCAAGCAGCTAACACCTCCAGCCGCCGCGACCAACCAGATAGACACGGTCCCCACAAAAACGATATGACACCAGGCGCGCAAGATCACTGGGAATGGAAAACGCGGCACTACACGACCGATACAACAGAATAATTTCTGACAAAATTTAATTTGTTTTTTAATTTTTTATGAACGCAGCGAAAAAACACATGCATGTCAGTTTAAACGAATAACCCGACTGAAGGTTGAGGCAAAATTCCTAGGCTATAAAACTGGGTGCTGGGTGTACCAGTGGAAAATTGCCGTTTTAGAATAAAGCTCATTGAGCGAAAAAGCTCAGAAACAGACTCACTCAAATTGAGTCATACTGAATGAGTAGCAGCTTAGTAAGGCTTGGAACGATTTTGATTCTCATGAGTAAAGAAACAGGAGAAACATTATAAAGAAAGATAAAAAGGGGAAGGAGAGCATAAATGTTAATTAACAGTGATAGACAGAATACAGACCCAGGAAAAAATGTTTGGTTTGAGCAGCAGTGGCAAAAAGCGCTCAATTATATCGCTGAACGAAGCAGCATATTAGAGCACAAGTCAGCACGACCGCCCACAGTGGTAAAGAATGGCCAAGGGGGATCCAGAATCCAGCTGTATCTAAAGTAAAATAAATTACCATACACGGATCTGGGTCCTCCTTAGCACTAAAATGACCTCCAAATGGCCATAGAGCAAATTGAATTGAATCTGATTTAATATAACAATTAATATAAGGAATGAAGTATAAATCTCAATATTTAAAGTTAAATAATAGGGAAAATCAGTTTATTTATGAAAAATTTGTAACAAGTTGCTCTAGTAAATCGTTGGAAATTAACCAAAAATGTTCTTATTAGATTCATGTAAGAAAAAGTTTCCGACACAGGCAGGCTGCTTGCCGAAAAACATTGACAGTAAAATCGCAGCATAATAATAAGAAGAACAATTAGACAAGAAAAAACATATAGCTAATAGCAGGTAATTGTTAGAAAAGTTCCCGACTAGAACATATCGTGCACAGTTAATATGCCAGTCCAGGAACATAAACCACAATAAAATAGCATATTAGCCAACGAAGAAATAGGTACAAAAGGGGGGGTGAAGAATTTTTACAGCTGATATGCTGCCGTGCTGCACAAGCGCATGACGCGTATGGCCGAAATGACGTCGGCAGTGCACGGGACGCATAAGAGTAAGCAGGGCAGCAATATGATTTAATTCAAAGCAAAAGAAAAAGCTAAACGGCAGTTAAAATTAGAATTTGTATTGTGCAATTGCGAGAAATTTATTGTATGAAAAAGAGAGTCAATAAGTGGAGACGATAAATAAATAGAAATTTAATTGAAAAATAAACTGAATTATTTGAATCATAGATTACAAAGTTATTTATAAAATATTAGCCGAAGCATGAAAAAAGAAAAAATATAAGCCCTGGCTTATAATTGTGAGAGGAGAGCGACGATATATTGGTGAGGAGGACAGAAATAGAGCACCCAGAGAGAATCAACTGAGAGCGGACGTATAAGAGATTCAAAAGCTTATGAAAAGGGGAACGACCTACACAAGCGTGTGTGAAGGAAGTTATTTTGCTTGTAGATCAGCATTATGAATTAGGGCAGGTCAGTATGCGCTGTGCGTACATGGTATATGAACGCATAGCGCATGTATGCAGATATTATGAGCACAGTATTATTGTGCAATATGAAATATATAATGACAGCATACTTTATGCAGTAGCTGATTTAGTTGTAATAGTAGCATGTAGAATTAAAGAAGGGCAACATACATAAATTAATATGTTTTTTTTTCATATATATATATTTTATTATGGCGCACATAGCCAGAAAATGGGTACAACTTTACTTAAACTAAACTTAGAACTAATCCCAAATCCAGCCAGCAGTGCAGTTAAAGGAGGTGACGACAAAAAATTACTGCCTTGATCCTTCCCGTTTGAATGAGTGGAGGGAATTGCGGTGAAAAGCCGAAGCGAGTAAGTGAGGCACCCCCTCCCTCAAGGGGGTACCAGGAGTAGATGTTGTGGTGTGGCTGTTGTTGTTTTTACAGGTATATAAATTAAATCTAAGTGTAATTAATCCTAATGAGGAATAGCAAACAATGTATAAAGGTAAAAGTAATAAGAATATATGATGAAAAATAGATTAATAACAATAATAATGAGAGAAAATTTAAGAATTGAATTCAAGTTATAAATTATAATATAAAGGGATTTCAAAATAAAGCGAATTATGATTATTAACAATATTTTCAAAGATTTCTTTTCAAAATGGAAATTATAAGTTTTAAGTTAATTCATTTTGTGTAACAAAAAGCTAAGAACTAGACATTTTAGTGGGCTTAAACGTATGACAATAATAATCTTAAATAGTAAATATAAGTATGAATAGTGTAGTTGTAGATGTAGCTGCTGTGAAGATCCAGTAGTACCATGGAAAGCGTTTATGTGGCAGGCGTGGGCGCAGCCAAATGAATCCCAGGAACGGGCATGGAGATGCGCACCAGTGGGGTGCCAGCCGAGAGAAACTGGAGGTGCAAATCCAGGGACCATGAAGACAGTAGTGATAAAAAGAAGTCATTAGTTATAATGTTGAATGTATAGATGAGAAGTGCCGTGAATGATGATGTATAAATAGTAATGTGTAGCGATGAATATGTAACCATATATAGGGGCGATGAATGCGATAAAATGTGTATTGATGAAATTTGGAATATGATGTGGTGTATAAATGGAAATCCATAACCAGTGTGTATTTTCAAATGTATGTTGAAATGCATCTGTATATGTTGATTTAGTATTAATAAGTTAATTGTATTGTTGTATGTCATAAGGAATTCTAATATTTATGAAATGTGTTATTATGGATTATGGGCTATGTATTAATAAATTATAAAGTGAAAAAACAAGAGTTATATGGCTTAATGTTGTGATTGGTATTATGATTATTGATATTAAGTAAAAATTGATGAAAGTATTATGTATTAATTGAGAGTATGTATATTATAAAATATGAATGTTTTTTGATTAATAGAATTATTTATATGTGTGATTTATGCGCAGACGATTTTAACGAGTTTATATTTACGTTGCAGGAACAGCATCATGTCTGAAGAATATGTTGACTCCAAGGTCTAAAATATACAAAACGTTGTTGCAAGAGAGCATGTATGAATCCTATACATGGAGTGTGGTCGATCCATGAAGCCAAAAGAAACAGGACGGCGATATCAAATATTCCAGGGTCGGAAGGTAAAGAGACGTAGTTGTATGCGAAAGCCACACGCAAATCCAGCACGAAACGTAGCCAAATCCAGGCAGCAAGCGAGCATAAAAAACATCATGTCAGGAGACGAGCGGGTACCAGTCCATAATCCAGAGCCAGATACAGGTTAGGCCAATCCATAACGAAGTGGTTTATCGGCAGTAATTATAAAATATAATTAGTTAGGTGTAAAAAGGAAATATAGGTGATGGTGAAAAGACGGCATGGTAGTAATAAGTGTGGTGGTAAAGATGGATATACGTTGTTTACTGGTGTGATGGTGCGTCATATAATTAAATTTGTTGTATTATTTGATAATTAAATGAAATAATTTGTTATATTGATAGTTTCTAAAAGATTTATGTTATAATATATGAATAGTAATTTATGGCCTGAACGGCGTTTGTGAATTAGTTGCCCATTTGGGCTTTTGTAAACATGATAGAAATAAGTGTGGTGGTAAAGATGAGTGTACGTTGTTTACTAATATGATGATATGATGTATGATTAATTATGTGTATTATTTGATAATTTAAATGAAATAAATTGTTATATTGAATGTTCTAAAAAATTTATGTTATAATATTTAAGTAGTAATTTATGGCCTGAACGGCGTTTATGAATTAGTTGCCCACTTGGGCTTTTGTAAATAAATGTAATGCATTAAATAAGCCAGATTAATTAGTGAATTATAAAATAAAATAGAAAGTTATATAGCCAGTTACTTATTTAAATGTGTGTTGTATTAGGATTTATATTATTTATATAATGTGATGTAAATGTAATGAATTTGTTATGTGAATTGTATTAAATAAATGAATTTTGACAGTAATGAAGCGTTGTATATTTACTCTGCATTATCATAGAGTTTATGGAGATAGCATCACACATTGATTAGCCCATTTCCACTACATGACGTGTTCAGGCAGACGATCAATATATATAAAAAGTGTCCCGCGTTGCGGCACTATCCAGAAGCAAAGTTTCCCACAAGAGGGCGCAGATTTATATAAAAGCAGTGACAGCAGGCAGAAAAAGGGCCTCAAAACAGCCAAACATGAGAGGTGTGCAGCAAAGTTCTTTATTTAGATCCTGAGAAATCGGATTCATTAATATAGTGTTAGTATAAGAGGATATATATTACCAATTTGACTGGAGGTGTGGGTCAGTGCAGAGCCACGCACACACACCCACGTATTCCCACCAGCACTAGCGAAATACCGCTGAAAAGAAGGGCCCGTGTCCAACTTAGACGGCCAACAGCGTGGACAGGCAGCTGAAGCAGCTAACACCTCCAGCCGCCGCGACCAACCAGATAGACACGGTCCCCACAAAAACGATATGACACCAGGCGCGCAAGATCACTGGGAATGGAAAACGCGGCACTACACGACCGATACAACAGAATAATTTCTGACAAAATTTAATTTGTTTTTTAATTTTTTATGAACGCAGCGAAAAAACACATGCATGTCAGTTTAAACGAATAACCCGACTGAAGGCTGAGGCAAAATTCCTAGGCTATAAAACTGGATGCTGGGTGTACCAGTGGAAAATTGCCGTTTTAGAATAAAGCTCATTGAGCGAAAAGCTCAGAATAGACTCACTCAAATTGAGTCATACTAAATGAGTAGCAGCTTAGTAAGGCTTGGAACGATTTTGATTCTCATGAGTAAAGAGACAGGAGAAACATTATAAAGAAAGATAAAAAGGGGAAGGAGAGCATAAATGTTAATTAACAGTGATAGACAAAATACAGACCCAGGAAAAAATGATTGGTTTGAGCAGCAGTGGCAAAAAGCGCTCAATTATATCGCTGATCGAAGCAGCATATTAGAGCACAAGTCAGCACGACCGCCCACAGTGGTAAAGAATGGCCAAGGGGGATCCAGAATCCAGCTGTATATAAAGTAAAATAAATTACCATACACGGATCTGGGTCCCCCTTAGCACTAAAATGACCTCCAAGATGGCCAAAGAGCAAATTTAATTAATCTGATTTAATATAACAATTTGGTATGAGAAGTGTAATATAAATTTCAATATTTAAAGTTAAATAATAGGGAAAAATCAGTTTGTTTATGAAAAATTGGTTATATGTTGCTCTTATGAATCATTGGAAATCAGTCAAAAATGTTCTTATTAGATTTGCTGGTATATGATTCAAGTAAGAAAAATTTCCGACACAGACAAGCAGCTGCCGAAAAACATGGAAAGTAAAATCTCAGCATAATAATAAAAAGAACATTTAGACAGGAAAAAACGTTTGGTTAATAGCAGGTAAATTGTTAGAAAAGTTCCCGACTAGGACATATCGTGCACAGTTAATATGCCAGTCCAGGAACATAAACCACAATAAAATAGCATATTAGCCAACGAAGAAATAGGTACAAAAGGGGGGGTGAAGAATTTTTACAGCTGATATGCTGCCGTGCTGCACAAGCGCATGACGCGTATGGCCGAAATGACGTCGGCAGTGCACGGGACGCATAAGAGTAAGCAGGGCAGCAATATGATTTAATTCAAAGCAAAAGAAAAAGCTAAACGGCAGTTAAAATTAGAATTTGTATTGTGCAATTGCGAGAAATTTATTGTATGAAAAAGAGAGTCAATAAGTGGAGACGATAAATAAATAGAAATTTAATTGAAAAATAAACTGAATTATTTGAATCAGAGATTACTAAGTTATTGATAAAATATTAGCCGAAGCATGAAAAAAGAAAAAATATAAGCCCTGGCTTATAATTGTGAAAGGAGAGCGACGATATATTGGTGAGGAGGACAGAAATAGAGCACCCAGAGAGAATCAACTGAGAGCGGACGTATAAGAGATTCAAAAGCTTATGAAAAGGGGAACGACCTACACAAGCGTGTGTGAAGGAAGTTATTTTGCTTGTAGATCAGCATTATGAATTAGGGCAGGTCAGTATGCGCTGTGCGTACATGGTATATGAACGCATAGCGCATGTATGCAGATATTATGAGCACAGTATTATTGTGCAATATGAAATATATAATGACAGCATACTTTATGCAGTAGCTGATTTAGTTGTAATAGTAGCATGTAGAATTAAGGAAGGGCAACATACATAAATTAATATGTTTTGATTAAGTAGGAATAAGTATGAAAAATGAATAATAAGTTCCTTACTTATTTTATTTAATATTTATAATTTTTTTTTTTAAATAACAGATAATTATTAGAAAATTTTTATAAATGGAACCTATCGTGCACAGTTAAGATGCAGTGCAGGAGGGTAACCCACAATAATAATATAATATAAGCTAATGAATAAATACGTACAAAAGGGGGGGTGAAGAATTTACAGCTGATATGCTGCCGTGCTGCAATAGCGCGTGACGCGTATGGCCGAAATGACGTCGGCAGTGCTCGGGACGCATAAGAGTAAGCAGGGCAGCAGTATAAATTAATTCAAAGCAAAAAGAAAAAGCTAAGCAGCGAGACTAATAATAGCATTTGTATTGTGCATTTGTATTGTGCATTGCGAAAAATTTAATGTATGAAAAAGAAAGCTAATAAATGAAGACGATAATTATTTAGAATTTAATTAAAGGTAAATTGAATTATTAGAATTAAAAAATTACAGTATTTTGATAAAATAATAGCCGAAGCATGAATAAAGAAAAATAAAAGCCCTGCTTATAATGGTGAAAGGAGAGCAACAATACATTAATGAGGAGGACAGAAACAGAGCACCCAGAGAGAATCAACTGAGAGCGAGCATAAGAGATTCAAAAGCATATGAAAAGGGGAACGACCTACACAAGCGTGTGTGAAGGAAGTTTCTTTTGCATATAAATCAGCATTGTGAATTAGGGCAGGTCCGTATGCGCTGTGTATGCGCTGTGTGTGCATGGTGTGAATAGGTATAGCGCATGTATAAAAAGGTACTGGGCGTAGTGTTGCTGTGCAACATAAATACTACTAAGACCAGCATACTTTGTGTAGTAGCTGGTTTAGTTATAGTAGTAGCATATTGTAGGTGAAGGGCAATATACATATATTAATATGATTTGATTAAATATATTTACTATGAGGAGTAGATGATGAATTTAAGTGTGAATAGAACAAAAAATTTTTATAAATGAAATATAAGTAAGAAAAAATTTGTGTACAAGGTAGAAAATAAGAATGACTACCAAATTGTGAAAGTATATGTTGATTTAAAATATTAAAAAACATTTGGTGGAGGAACTCTGTTTGAAAGATCTTTAGGGCGATACCGAATTGGTGGAATACCGCCTATAAAAAGTGTTCCTCCTGCACGGGATAATGCCCGTACCAGTACATTATCATGAGATCGAAGTCTATCATGATATCTAGAGGCATGAATGTTAATTTGATCCCAAACAGAGGCGATATTGAAGGCGGAATGAATGTCTGCATTTCTTACGAACGGGGTGGCGTTCGTACATAGGCGTAAGGTCTTATTTTGTATAATTTGTATTATACGTATGTGTACGTCAGCGGCACAGCCCCAGAGTTCAATGCCGTATTTGAAAGATGGTGCAATAATTTGATTGTAAATAAGTAATTTGTTACGAACACTGAGTCGGGAGCGTGAATTTAATAGCCAGTTATACTTGCGAACTTTAGATATGAGTGAGGCCTTAATGGAATTAATATGGCTACTCCAAAGTAATTTTTTGTCGATATTTATACCTAAGTATTTAACTATTGATTTTGAAGGAATAACCACATTATCCAATCTGACATCAGGCATTCTGCAGTTACGCCTAGTAAAAGTTATGTGGGAAGATTTTCTACCATTAACTTTGATGTTCCAGGATTTTGCCCAAGTTGAAAATCTGATCAAATACCTATTCATTTGATCGGTACACACTGATGCGTTTATATCGCTGAATAAGATAGCAGTGTCGTCTGCATATGTTGCAATAAGCGACCTGCTGCGGGTAAATTTAGGCGATATAGGGGTTGGCATATCGCTTACAAAAATGTTATATAGTGTTGGCGCTAAAATGCTTCCCTGCGGAACACCTGCTCGAATTTGACGAATAGATGAAAAAGTGCCTCTCTCCTTTACACAAAAGGAGCGATTTGTGAGGTAGGAGACAAAAAGCTCATATAAATATTGGGGCAATATAGATTTAAGTTTGAAAAGGAGACCGTTGTGCCACACACGATCAAATGCTTGTTCGATATCTAGGAAAACCGCAGAGGTAAACTGGTCATAATCAAATGTAGTCTGAATATGGTAAACAATCCGATGAACTTGCTGAATAGTACTATGGTCCTTACGGAATCCAAACTGATGATCAGGAATTATTTCATTTGTATCAAGAATATCCTGTAAGCGGACGGAAATGACAATTTCAAATAACTTGGACAGGGCAGATAATAGGCTGATAGGTCTATAATCTTTAACCTGGCTGAGTGATCGGCCAGATTTTGGAATCATGCTTACTGCTGCGCATTTCCAGCTTTTCGGAAAATAACGCAGACGCAGCATGATATTAAAAATTTTTACTAGAAACATAATGGCCCTTTCAGGCAAGCAGCGCAAAATGAAGTTTGTAATGTTATCTAGGCCAGGTGCTTTTTTGATTTTCAAGCTGGCAATATGACTTTTTATCTCGGACGGACTAACATGTCGAATGGGAGTAGGAGGGTCAGTTTCAGTGACGTTGTCAGCAAGTGCATCAGATACTCGTTGAATTTGAGAAGCAGAGGCGAAATCTAGAGGCGTGAAACGCGATTCTAGTTCGTTTGCAAATGTTTCAGCAACTTCTAAAGGTGTAATACACCAGTTTCCTTGCTCATTTTTAATAGGAGCAACCATATGAGGTTGAGTTTTAATAAGTTTAGTGGCACGCCACAAATTGAAACCGCCTTTTTTAGACGGGTCAGCATTTTGCAAAATAAAATTAAAATGTGCAGAACGAGTACGACGAAGAAAGTTGGTGAGAATGCGTGAAACGTAAAGCCAATCTGCTTTGTGAATAGGAGAACGAGTTCGATTATACAATTTCCTAAGCTGCCGTTTAAGGCGAGCTAGCTCAAGGGCTTCGGCTTTTAAAGGCGGCCGATAAAATGAGCGGTGGGCGGAATAAGGACTATTGGTCGGTGTGGCTGCGATAGCACAAGATCGAATTTTGGATGTAAATAGATCTATTGCGTCGTCTATGTCATCAGTAGTATTAACATCCATATTTAAATGGGTACAATTATTAAGGAGAGTTTTAAATTGTGAAATGTTGGTATTTTTGGTAAATAACCTGGAACTTACAGCCGAAAGAGGACTCGAAGGGAGAGAAATGTCGGACAGACCACATTTAAGAGAGATAACGAGTGGAAGATGGTCACTAGTTAAATCAAAATTTCTGGAAATATCCATTAAAGAATATGGAATATTGCGGGTCACTGCAAAGTCTAAAACTGACGGCGTGTACCCACTACGAGGAAAATGGGTGGGTTCCGCTGTAGAGAGAATATTTAGTCTGTCCGAGGACAGAATCACATCAGCCAAGGCTACACCACGTGGGCATCTTCTAAAATTTCCCCATAAGCGGTGCTTGGCGTTCCAATCACCGCCTATAAGAAATTTATCACCAAGCTGGCTAAAAAGCGAAGTATAAAAGGATTGTGACACCGACTGATTTGGTGGCCAATAACAGGCGGCAATGGTGACAAGACCAATATATGTGTTTATTACCATACGGCAGGTGTGAGAATGCTCTACAGAAATTGGAGGTAGAGGCTGAAAAGGAATTCTATTTGATATAATGATTGCTGAGCCGCCAGCAGCAGAACGAGAGTTGGGATTATATGCGAATAAAAAACTATAACCAGGAATAGAAAATTGAATATTAGGGGAGAGTTTAGTCTCCGAAATTAACATTATATCTATCTTATTAGTAGTGAGAAAGAGTTCTATGTCACGAAGTTTGCGACGAATGCCGTTAGCATTCCAAATTGATAATCTAATTGATTCATTCATTGGAATTATTTAAAGAAAAAACGAGCTGCTCCATCCTGGTAAGGGAGGCCGTTAATTGAGTATGAAAGGAAGCAATTTGGAGTTGCATATTTTGAATGCTGTCTGAAACAAAAATCCTGAAATCTGTGTCAGGAAGATTTAGTAAGTTGGAAGTGTGTGATGAAATATGAAAGGCGTCATTTCGATTGTAAATAGAAGGATTCTGTATTGTTAGAGCCGTTTTAGGCAGTGGAAAATTATTGACAGTTTTGCCCAATATTCTTGGGAACTTTTCCCCACTCATTTGATGTGGAATATCCGCAAGAACGTTTTTAGCGCTGAAGGAACGAACTCTGTCAGCGTAAGACTTGGGTTGTGCGCCAGTTTTTCTGGAATTCGCTTCTATTGATGACGCATTTGTAGTCAAGTGATGAGGAGTAGCAGAAGAGGGATTCTTTCCAACAAAATTTTTAAATTGTGTGTTGAAAGACCCATCTGCAGCTTGTGGCTTTTGTCTGGCATTTGACGGATCAGTCAAAGTAGGAAAATTGGCCTCATCAAAAGGCATAGAGGCAATTTGCATTGCTCGTGTTCTAGCAGGAAGCTGGTGAACCTTATTTCGCCTGGCCTTGACAGCAGCAAGAACTGGGCAGCCAGAAAAATTTGCAGTATGTGTGCCTTTGCAATTTGCGCACGTAGGAGGAGTGTCAAATTCTTTAGTGCAGGTGGATGACCAGTGTTCATTTCCACATTTTACACATCTGGGGGAGTGTCTACAAAATCTTGCAGTATGTTGAAATCGTTGGCAGCGCTTACATTGTGGTATGTCGAGGTTTTTCATTGTTGCCTCGACACGCACAATGAAGTTGCCAATGTTTTTAATTTGAAAAATTCTCTCGTTATTAGGTGTGTTTAATAAATTAACGAAGAAGGCGTTTGGAGAATATTTAACTGCTGGATCAGACTTCCTTTTATCAATAAAGGTGGGATTGTGAACTCCCACAATGTCAAAGCCTTCGGCTGTAAGGGAACTTTTAATAAAATCGGTATCAGTAGCACGAGGCAATCCTCTGATGTAAACCCGAAGGGGCCTAAGCTCTTTCGGCTGATGAGTGTGATAACAGAAGTTATTAGTGTCCAGAAAATGAATAATTGCCCTATAATCTTCAGGGATTTTGGCATGTATCCAAATATTACCAGAAGTACCCATTTTTAAAAAGAATTGGGACGGTGATACTGTTTCAGACAAAGCGACTAAAAAAGCAGTGGCATCCTCACATTCTGCTTGGATGGGAGGAGGTTTTCCAGTGAAAATAATGGGAGAATTTGGCTTACCCTGGGTTTCCAAGTCATCAGACTGCAAGGGAACGGGCTCGGCAACAACATTCTGAGCGGTATTTTGTTGATTCGGCGGTGAAACGGGAAGAGCACTCGCGCCTTCCATACATAAGGAATCACTATCAATCTCCTCCTCGTTGGAATCCAGTTCGATAAGATCAGATCTGGAAAGATCCTGAACATCGGGTCTTAAGTGGTCGTGCTGGGCAGCCCTAGCCGAAGCAGAGGTGCTTCGTACAGCAGCACTAGAACGAATTCTCCTTGTTTTAGGCGATGTGTGGGATGCAGTAGCACGCTTGTATAGCGATGCCGTACTGCTTCCTGAGTTTGCCGCCTCAGCAACTGTTGGATTGTACGGTTGTACAGGTGCATGGAATTCACCCGAACGACGCACAACAGTAGTAGTGTTAACAATAGGGCGAAAACTCGTTTTGGGAGTAGAATTCGCAGGTTCGTTTTTCCCAGTGGCCTCCTTAGGAGAAGATGAATTTGGAGAGCCCTTTGCAGGACGCAAGAGCACGTTTGAAGTCACCAGAGCAGACCCCTTGGGGCTTCTCTTGGGCTTGGGAGTGGTTGAAATAGATTTATCTTGATTCATGTTAAATAGAGAAAAAATTATGAACTTTAGTGTTTAGAGTCGAGCTATTCGTGATATAAAATAAAATTGCAAAAGCGAAAACTGACCAGAATTTACATCAAGGCACAAATCCAGCGTCAAAAAGTCATCCGCGCAAGACGAAAAATCCCAAACCGAGCTCGAGCACGCGCAGAAATATGGTCGCTGCAGCAAGAAACACCAGACAAAATCCTCGAGGAGGAAGATACCCCAATACTCGCAAACTGCAGCAGCCAAAAATCGTCGCAGCCAGAAAAAACCAGGCAGAAGAAAAATCCACTCACGCCGGCAACCAACGCACAAAAACGGCCAAATGCAAATTATTTTATTCAAAACTGTGAAAAAATCAATGAAAATGAATGATGAATAAGATAAATCGGACCAAATGAAGGTCAAGGTCAAGACGGATATGAGTCAAGACGAGCAAAGGTCAGGACAAATAAAGGTCAAGACACTTGAAGGTCAAAATGGCGGTGCAGTACAGTCACGCGGCACACGCCCACGTAGTCCTACCAACACTAGCGAAATACCGCTGAAAAAGGGACACGTGGCCAACTTAGACGGCCAACAGCGTGGACAGGCAGCTCAAGCAGCTAACACCTCCAGCCGCCGCGACCAACCAGATAGACACGGTCCCCACAAAAACGATATGACACCAGGCGCGCAAGATCACTGGGAATGGAAAACGCGGCACTACACGACCGATACAACAGAATAATTTCTGACAAAATTTAATTTGTTTTTTAATTTTTTATGAACGCAGCGAAAAAACACATGCATGTCAGTTTAAACGAATAACCCGACTGAAGGCTGAGGCAAAATTCCTAGGCTATAAAACTGGGTGCTGGGTGTACCAGTGGAAAATTGCCGTTTTAGAATAAAGCTCATTGAGCGAAAAGCTCAGAATAGACTCACTCAAATTGAGTCATACTAAATGAGTAGCAGCTTAGTAAGGCTTGGAACGATTTTGATTCTCATGAGTAAAGAGACAGGAGAAACATTATAAAGAAAGATAAAAAGGGGAAGGAGAGCATAAATGTTAATTAACAGTGATAGACAAAATACAGACCCAGGAAAAAATGATTGGTTTGAGCAGCAGTGGCAAAAAGCGCTCAATTATATCGCTGATCGAAGCAGCATATTAGAGCACAAGTCAGCACGACCGCCCACAGTGGTAAAGAATGGCCAAGGGGGATCCAGAATCCAGCTGTATATAAAGTAAAATAAATTACCATACACGGATCTGGGTCCCCCTTAGCACTAAAATGACCTCCAAGATGGCCAAAGAGCAAATTTAATTAATCTGATTTAATATAACAATTTGGTATGAGAAGTGTAATATAAATTTCAATATTTAAAGTTAAATAATAGGGAAAAATCAGTTTGTTTATGAAAAATTGGTTATATGTTGCTCTTATGAATCATTGGAAATCAGTCAAAAATGTTCTTATTAGATTTGCTGGTATATGATTCAAGTAAGAAAAATTTCCGACACAGACAAGCAGCTGCCGAAAAACATGGAAAGTAAAATCTCAGCATAATAATAAAAAGAACATTTAGACAGGAAAAAACGTTTGGTTAATAGCAGGTAAATTGTTAGAAAAGTTCCCGACTAGGACATATCGTGCACAGTTAATATGCCAGTCCAGGAACATAAACCACAATAAAATAGCATATTAGCCAACGAAGAAATAGGTACAAAAGGGGGGGTGAAGAATTTTTACAGCTGATATGCTGCCGTGCTGCACAAGCGCATGACGCGTATGGCCGAAATGACGTCGGCAGTGCACGGGACGCATAAGAGTAAGCAGGGCAGCAATATGATTTAATTCAAAGCAAAAGAAAAAGCTAAACGGCAGTTAAAATTAGAATTTGTATTGTGCAATTGCGAGAAATTTATTGTATGAAAAAGAGAGTCAATAAGTGGAGACGATAAATAAATAGAAATTTAATTGAAAAATAAACTGAATTATTTGAATCAGAGATTACTAAGTTATTGATAAAATATTAGCCGAAGCATGAAAAAAGAAAAAATATAAGCCCTGGCTTATAATTGTGAAAGGAGAGCGACGATATATTGGTGAGGAGGACAGAAATAGAGCACCCAGAGAGAATCAACTGAGAGCGGACGTATAAGAGATTCAAAAGCTTATGAAAAGGGGAACGACCTACACAAGCGTGTGTGAAGGAAGTTATTTTGCTTGTAGATCAGCATTATGAATTAGGGCAGGTCAGTATGCGCTGTGCGTACATGGTATATGAACGCATAGCGCATGTATGCAGATATTATGAGCACAGTATTATTGTGCAATATGAAATATATAATGACAGCATACTTTATGCAGTAGCTGATTTAGTTGTAATAGTAGCATGTAGAATTAAGGAAGGGCAACATACATAAATTAATATGTTTTGATTAAGTAGGAATAAGTATGAAAAATGAATAATAAGTTCCTTACTTATTTTATTTAATATTTATAATTTTTTTTTTTAAATAACAGATAATTATTAGAAAATTTTTATAAATGGAACCTATCGTGCACAGTTAAGATGCAGTGCAGGAGGGTAACCCACAATAATAATATAATATAAGCTAATGAATAAATACGTACAAAAGGGGGGGTGAAGAATTTACAGCTGATATGCTGCCGTGCTGCAATAGCGCGTGACGCGTATGGCCGAAATGACGTCGGCAGTGCTCGGGACGCATAAGAGTAAGCAGGGCAGCAGTATAAATTAATTCAAAGCAAAAAGAAAAAGCTAAGCAGCGAGACTAATAATAGCATTTGTATTGTGCATTTGTATTGTGCATTGCGAAAAATTTAATGTATGAAAAAGAAAGCTAATAAATGAAGACGATAATTATTTAGAATTTAATTAAAGGTAAATTGAATTATTAGAATTAAAAAATTACAGTATTTTGATAAAATAATAGCCGAAGCATGAATAAAGAAAAATAAAAGCCCTGCTTATAATGGTGAAAGGAGAGCAACAATACATTAATGAGGAGGACAGAAACAGAGCACCCAGAGAGAATCAACTGAGAGCGAGCATAAGAGATTCAAAAGCATATGAAAAGGGGAACGACCTACACAAGCGTGTGTGAAGGAAGTTTCTTTTGCATATAAATCAGCATTGTGAATTAGGGCAGGTCCGTATGCGCTGTGTATGCGCTGTGTGTGCATGGTGTGAATAGGTATAGCGCATGTATAAAAAGGTACTGGGCGTAGTGTTGCTGTGCAACATAAATACTACTAAGACCAGCATACTTTGTGTAGTAGCTGGTTTAGTTATAGTAGTAGCATATTGTAGGTGAAGGGCAATATACATATATTAATATGATTTGATTAAATATATTTACTATGAGGAGTAGATGATGAATTTAAGTGTGAATAGAACAAAAAATTTTTATAAATGAAATATAAGTAAGAAAAAATTTGTGTACAAGGTAGAAAATAAGAATGACTACCAAATTGTGAAAGTATATGTTGATTTAAAATATTAAAAAACATTTGGTGGAGGAACTCTGTTTGAAAGATCTTTAGGGCGATACCGAATTGGTGGAATACCGCCTATAAAAAGTGTTCCTCCTGCACGGGATAATGCCCGTACCAGTACATTATCATGAGATCGAAGTCTATCATGATATCTAGAGGCATGAATGTTAATTTGATCCCAAACAGAGGCGATATTGAAGGCGGAATGAATGTCTGCATTTCTTACGAACGGGGTGGCGTTCGTACATAGGCGTAAGGTCTTATTTTGTATAATTTGTATTATACGTATGTGTACGTCAGCGGCACAGCCCCAGAGTTCAATGCCGTATTTGAAAGATGGTGCAATAATTTGATTGTAAATAAGTAATTTGTTACGAACACTGAGTCGGGAGCGTGAATTTAATAGCCAGTTATACTTGCGAACTTTAGATATGAGTGAGGCCTTAATGGAATTAATATGGCTACTCCAAAGTAATTTTTTGTCGATATTTATACCTAAGTATTTAACTATTGATTTTGAAGGAATAACCACATTATCCAATCTGACATCAGGCATTCTGCAGTTACGCCTAGTAAAAGTTATGTGGGAAGATTTTCTACCATTAACTTTGATGTTCCAGGATTTTGCCCAAGTTGAAAATCTGATCAAATACCTATTCATTTGATCGGTACACACTGATGCGTTTATATCGCTGAATAAGATAGCAGTGTCGTCTGCATATGTTGCAATAAGCGACCTGCTGCGGGTAAATTTAGGCGATATAGGGGTTGGCATATCGCTTACAAAAATGTTATATAGTGTTGGCGCTAAAATGCTTCCCTGCGGAACACCTGCTCGAATTTGACGAATAGATGAAAAAGTGCCTCTCTCCTTTACACAAAAGGAGCGATTTGTGAGGTAGGAGACAAAAAGCTCATATAAATATTGGGGCAATATAGATTTAAGTTTGAAAAGGAGACCGTTGTGCCACACACGATCAAATGCTTGTTCGATATCTAGGAAAACCGCAGAGGTAAACTGGTCATAATCAAATGTAGTCTGAATATGGTAAACAATCCGATGAACTTGCTGAATAGTACTATGGTCCTTACGGAATCCAAACTGATGATCAGGAATTATTTCATTTGTATCAAGAATATCCTGTAAGCGGACGGAAATGACAATTTCAAATAACTTGGACAGGGCAGATAATAGGCTGATAGGTCTATAATCTTTAACCTGGCTGAGTGATCGGCCAGATTTTGGAATCATGCTTACTGCTGCGCATTTCCAGCTTTTCGGAAAATAACGCAGACGCAGCATGATATTAAAAATTTTTACTAGAAACATAATGGCCCTTTCAGGCAAGCAGCGCAAAATGAAGTTTGTAATGTTATCTAGGCCAGGTGCTTTTTTGATTTTCAAGCTGGCAATATGACTTTTTATCTCGGACGGACTAACATGTCGAATGGGAGTAGGAGGGTCAGTTTCAGTGACGTTGTCAGCAAGTGCATCAGATACTCGTTGAATTTGAGAAGCAGAGGCGAAATCTAGAGGCGTGAAACGCGATTCTAGTTCGTTTGCAAATGTTTCAGCAACTTCTAAAGGTGTAATACACCAGTTTCCTTGCTCATTTTTAATAGGAGCAACCATATGAGGTTGAGTTTTAATAAGTTTAGTGGCACGCCACAAATTGAAACCGCCTTTTTTAGACGGGTCAGCATTTTGCAAAATAAAATTAAAATGTGCAGAACGAGTACGACGAAGAAAGTTGGTGAGAATGCGTGAAACGTAAAGCCAATCTGCTTTGTGAATAGGAGAACGAGTTCGATTATACAATTTCCTAAGCTGCCGTTTAAGGCGAGCTAGCTCAAGGGCTTCGGCTTTTAAAGGCGGCCGATAAAATGAGCGGTGGGCGGAATAAGGACTATTGGTCGGTGTGGCTGCGATAGCACAAGATCGAATTTTGGATGTAAATAGATCTATTGCGTCGTCTATGTCATCAGTAGTATTAACATCCATATTTAAATGGGTACAATTATTAAGGAGAGTTTTAAATTGTGAAATGTTGGTATTTTTGGTAAATAACCTGGAACTTACAGCCGAAAGAGGACTCGAAGGGAGAGAAATGTCGGACAGACCACATTTAAGAGAGATAACGAGTGGAAGATGGTCACTAGTTAAATCAAAATTTCTGGAAATATCCATTAAAGAATATGGAATATTGCGGGTCACTGCAAAGTCTAAAACTGACGGCGTGTACCCACTACGAGGAAAATGGGTGGGTTCCGCTGTAGAGAGAATATTTAGTCTGTCCGAGGACAGAATCACATCAGCCAAGGCTACACCACGTGGGCATCTTCTAAAATTTCCCCATAAGCGGTGCTTGGCGTTCCAATCACCGCCTATAAGAAATTTATCACCAAGCTGGCTAAAAAGCGAAGTATAAAAGGATTGTGACACCGACTGATTTGGTGGCCAATAACAGGCGGCAATGGTGACAAGACCAATATATGTGTTTATTACCATACGGCAGGTGTGAGAATGCTCTACAGAAATTGGAGGTAGAGGCTGAAAAGGAATTCTATTTGATATAATGATTGCTGAGCCGCCAGCAGCAGAACGAGAGTTGGGATTATATGCGAATAAAAAACTATAACCAGGAATAGAAAATTGAATATTAGGGGAGAGTTTAGTCTCCGAAATTAACATTATATCTATCTTATTAGTAGTGAGAAAGAGTTCTATGTCACGAAGTTTGCGACGAATGCCGTTAGCATTCCAAATTGATAATCTAATTGATTCATTCATTGGAATTATTTAAAGAAAAAACGAGCTGCTCCATCCTGGTAAGGGAGGCCGTTAATTGAGTATGAAAGGAAGCAATTTGGAGTTGCATATTTTGAATGCTGTCTGAAACAAAAATCCTGAAATCTGTGTCAGGAAGATTTAGTAAGTTGGAAGTGTGTGATGAAATATGAAAGGCGTCATTTCGATTGTAAATAGAAGGATTCTGTATTGTTAGAGCCGTTTTAGGCAGTGGAAAATTATTGACAGTTTTGCCCAATATTCTTGGGAACTTTTCCCCACTCATTTGATGTGGAATATCCGCAAGAACGTTTTTAGCGCTGAAGGAACGAACTCTGTCAGCGTAAGACTTGGGTTGTGCGCCAGTTTTTCTGGAATTCGCTTCTATTGATGACGCATTTGTAGTCAAGTGATGAGGAGTAGCAGAAGAGGGATTCTTTCCAACAAAATTTTTAAATTGTGTGTTGAAAGACCCATCTGCAGCTTGTGGCTTTTGTCTGGCATTTGACGGATCAGTCAAAGTAGGAAAATTGGCCTCATCAAAAGGCATAGAGGCAATTTGCATTGCTCGTGTTCTAGCAGGAAGCTGGTGAACCTTATTTCGCCTGGCCTTGACAGCAGCAAGAACTGGGCAGCCAGAAAAATTTGCAGTATGTGTGCCTTTGCAATTTGCGCACGTAGGAGGAGTGTCAAATTCTTTAGTGCAGGTGGATGACCAGTGTTCATTTCCACATTTTACACATCTGGGGGAGTGTCTACAAAATCTTGCAGTATGTTGAAATCGTTGGCAGCGCTTACATTGTGGTATGTCGAGGTTTTTCATTGTTGCCTCGACACGCACAATGAAGTTGCCAATGTTTTTAATTTGAAAAATTCTCTCGTTATTAGGTGTGTTTAATAAATTAACGAAGAAGGCGTTTGGAGAATATTTAACTGCTGGATCAGACTTCCTTTTATCAATAAAGGTGGGATTGTGAACTCCCACAATGTCAAAGCCTTCGGCTGTAAGGGAACTTTTAATAAAATCGGTATCAGTAGCACGAGGCAATCCTCTGATGTAAACCCGAAGGGGCCTAAGCTCTTTCGGCTGATGAGTGTGATAACAGAAGTTATTAGTGTCCAGAAAATGAATAATTGCCCTATAATCTTCAGGGATTTTGGCATGTATCCAAATATTACCAGAAGTACCCATTTTTAAAAAGAATTGGGACGGTGATACTGTTTCAGACAAAGCGACTAAAAAAGCAGTGGCATCCTCACATTCTGCTTGGATGGGAGGAGGTTTTCCAGTGAAAATAATGGGAGAATTTGGCTTACCCTGGGTTTCCAAGTCATCAGACTGCAAGGGAACGGGCTCGGCAACAACATTCTGAGCGGTATTTTGTTGATTCGGCGGTGAAACGGGAAGAGCACTCGCGCCTTCCATACATAAGGAATCACTATCAATCTCCTCCTCGTTGGAATCCAGTTCGATAAGATCAGATCTGGAAAGATCCTGAACATCGGGTCTTAAGTGGTCGTGCTGGGCAGCCCTAGCCGAAGCAGAGGTGCTTCGTACAGCAGCACTAGAACGAATTCTCCTTGTTTTAGGCGATGTGTGGGATGCAGTAGCACGCTTGTATAGCGATGCCGTACTGCTTCCTGAGTTTGCCGCCTCAGCAACTGTTGGATTGTACGGTTGTACAGGTGCATGGAATTCACCCGAACGACGCACAACAGTAGTAGTGTTAACAATAGGGCGAAAACTCGTTTTGGGAGTAGAATTCGCAGGTTCGTTTTTCCCAGTGGCCTCCTTAGGAGAAGATGAATTTGGAGAGCCCTTTGCAGGACGCAAGAGCACGTTTGAAGTCACCAGAGCAGACCCCTTGGGGCTTCTCTTGGGCTTGGGAGTGGTTGAAATAGATTTATCTTGATTCATGTTAAATAGAGAAAAAATTATGAACTTTAGTGTTTAGAGTCGAGCTATTCGTGATATAAAATAAAATTGCAAAAGCGAAAACTGACCAGAATTTACATCAAGGCACAAATCCAGCGTCAAAAAGTCATCCGCGCAAGACGAAAAATCCCAAACCGAGCTCGAGCACGCGCAGAAATATGGTCGCTGCAGCAAGAAACACCAGACAAAATCCTCGAGGAGGAAGATACCCCAATACTCGCAAACTGCAGCAGCCAAAAATCGTCGCAGCCAGAAAAAACCAGGCAGAAGAAAAATCCACTCACGCCGGCAACCAACGCACAAAAACGGCCAAATGCAAATTATTTTATTCAAAACTGTGAAAAAATCAATGAAAATGAATGATGAATAAGATAAATCGGACCAAATGAAGGTCAAGGTCAAGACGGATATGAGTCAAGACGAGCAAAGGTCAGGACAAATAAAGGTCAAGACACTTGAAGGTCAAAATGGCGGTGCAGTACAGTCACGCGGCACACGCCCACGTAGTCCTACCAACACTAGCGAAATACCGCTGAAAAAGGGACACGTGGCCAACTTAGACGGCCAACAGCGTGGACAGGCAGCTCAAGCAGCTAACACCTCCAGCCGCCGCGACCAACCAGATAGACACGGTCCCCACAAAAACGATATGACACCAGGCGCGCAAGATCACTGGGAATGGAAAACGCGGCACTACACGACCGATACAACAGAATAATTTCTGACAAAATTTAATTTGTTTTTTAATTTTTTATGAACGCAGCGAAAAAACACATGCATGTCAGTTTAAACGAATAACCCGACTGAAGGTTGAGGCAAAATTCCTAGGCTATAAAACTGGGTGCTGGGTGTACCAGTGGAAAATTGCCGTTTTAGAATAAAGCTCATTGAGCGAAAAAGCTCAGAAACAGACTCACTCAAATTGAGTCATACTGAATGAGTAGCAGCTTAGTAAGGCTTGGAACGATTTTGATTCTCATGAGTAAAGAAACAGGAGAAACATTATAAAGAAAGATAAAAAGGGGAAGGAGAGCATAAATGTTAATTAACAGTGATAGACAGAATACAGACCCAGGAAAAAATGTTTGGTTTGAGCAGCAGTGGCAAAAAGCGCTCAATTATATCGCTGAACGAAGCAGCATATTAGAGCACAAGTCAGCACGACCGCCCACAGTGGTAAAGAATGGCCAAGGGGGATCCAGAATCCAGCTGTATCTAAAGTAAAATAAATTACCATACACGGATCTGGGTCCTCCTTAGCACTAAAATGACCTCCAAATGGCCATAGAGCAAATTGAATTGAATCTGATTTAATATAACAATTAATATAAGGAATGAAGTATAAATCTCAATATTTAAAGTTAAATAATAGGGAAAATCAGTTTATTTATGAAAAATTTGTAACAAGTTGCTCTAGTAAATCGTTGGAAATTAACCAAAAATGTTCTTATTAGATTCATGTAAGAAAAAGTTTCCGACACAGGCAGGCTGCTTGCCGAAAAACATTGACAGTAAAATCGCAGCATAATAATAAGAAGAACAATTAGACAAGAAAAAACATATAGCTAATAGCAGGTAATTGTTAGAAAAGTTCCCGACTAGAACATATCGTGCACAGTTAATATGCCAGTCCAGGAACATAAACCACAATAAAATAGCATATTAGCCAACGAAGAAATAGGTACAAAAGGGGGGGTGAAGAATTTTTACAGCTGATATGCTGCCGTGCTGCACAAGCGCATGACGCGTATGGCCGAAATGACGTCGGCAGTGCACGGGACGCATAAGAGTAAGCAGGGCAGCAATATGATTTAATTCAAAGCAAAAGAAAAAGCTAAACGGCAGTTAAAATTAGAATTTGTATTGTGCAATTGCGAGAAATTTATTGTATGAAAAAGAGAGTCAATAAGTGGAGACGATAAATAAATAGAAATTTAATTGAAAAATAAACTGAATTATTTGAATCATAGATTACAAAGTTATTTATATTTTTTTTCATATATATATATTTTATTATGGCGCACATAGCCAGAAAATGGGTACAACTTTACTTAAACTAAACTTAGAACTAATCCCAAATCCAGCCGGTAGTGCAGTCAAAGGAGGTGACGACAACAAAATTACTGTCTTGATCCTTCCCGTTTGAATGAGTGGAGGGAATGCGGTGAAAAGCCGAAGCGAGTAGGTGAGGCACCCCCTCCCTCAAGGGGGTACCAGGAGTAGATATTGTGGTGTGGCAGTTGTTGTTTTTATAAGTACATAAATTAAATCTAAGTGTAATTAATTCTAATGAGGAATAACAAACAATGTATAAAGGTAGAAGTAATAAGAAAAAATGAAATTTATAACAATAATAATGTGAAAAGATTTAAAAAATTTGAATTCAAGTTGTAAATTATAATATAAGGAGATTACAAGATAAAGTGAAGTATAAATTATAACAATATATTCAAAGTTTTCTTTTCAAAATTGAAATTTTTAAATTTTGGGTAAATTCATTTTGTGTAACAAAAAGCTATGAATTAGACGTTTTAGTGGGCTTAAACGTATGACAAAAATAATCTTAAATAATAAATATAAGTATGAATAGTGTGTAAATGTTGATGCTGTGAAGATCCAGTGGTGCCAATGAAAGCGTTTGTGTGGCAGGCGTGGATGCAGCCAAAACGAATCCCAGGAACGGGCATGAAGGATGCGCACCAGTGGGGTGCCAAATGGTGATGTCAGCCGAGAGAATCAGGAGGTGCAAATCCGGATGGACCATGATGGCAGTATGATAAAAAAGAAGTCATTAGTTATATTGTTGAATGTATAGATGAGAAGTGCCGTGAATGATGATGTGTAAATAGTAATGTGTAGCGATGAATATGTAACCATATATATGGGCGATGAATGCGGTAAAGTGTGTAGATGAAATTTGGAGTATGATGTGGTGTGTAAATGGAAATCCATAACCAATGTGTATTTTCGAATATATGTTGAAATGCATCTGTCTTTGTTGATTGGTATTTAATAAGTTAATTTGTTGTTGTATGTTATAAGGAATTTGGTGAATATAATATTTATGAAATGTATTACTATGAGTTATGGGCTATGTATTAATAAATTATAATGTGAAAAACAAGAGTTATATGGCTTAATGTTGTTTTTCATATATATATATTTTATTATGGCGCACATAGCCAGAAAATGGGTACAACTTTACTTAAACTAAACTTAGAACTAATCCCAAATCCAGCCAGCAGTGCAGTTAAAGGAGGTGACGACAAAAAATTACTGCCTTGATCCTTCCCGTTTGAATGAGTGGAGGGAATTGCGGTGAAAAGCCGAAGCGAGTAAGTGAGGCACCCCCTCCCTCAAGGGGGTACCAGGAGTAGATGTTGTGGTGTGGCTGTTGTTGTTTTTACAGGTATATAAATTAAATCTAAGTGTAATTAATCCTAATGAGGAATAGCAAACAATGTATAAAGGTAAAAGTAATAAGAATATATGATGAAAAATAGATTAATAACAATAATAATGAGAGAAAATTTAAGAATTGAATTCAAGTTATAAATTATAATATAAAGGGATTTCAAAATAAAGCGAATTATGATTATTAACAATATTTTCAAAGATTTCTTTTCAAAATGGAAATTATAAGTTTTAAGTTAATTCATTTTGTGTAACAAAAAGCTAAGAACTAGACATTTTAGTGGGCTTAAACGTATGACAATAATAATCTTAAATAGTAAATATAAGTATGAATAGTGTAGTTGTAGATGTAGCTGCTGTGAAGATCCAGTAGTACCATGGAAAGCGTTTATGTGGCAGGCGTGGGCGCAGCCAAATGAATCCCAGGAACGGGCATGGAGATGCGCACCAGTGGGGTGCCAGCCGAGAGAAACTGGAGGTGCAAATCCAGGGACCATGAAGACAGTAGTGATAAAAAGAAGTCATTAGTTATAATGTTGAATGTATAGATGAGAAGTGCCGTGAATGATGATGTATAAATAGTAATGTGTAGCGATGAATATGTAACCATATATAGGGGCGATGAATGCGATAAAATGTGTATTGATGAAATTTGGAATATGATGTGGTGTATAAATGGAAATCCATAACCAGTGTGTATTTTCAAATGTATGTTGAAATGCATCTGTATATGTTGATTTAGTATTAATAAGTTAATTGTATTGTTGTATGTCATAAGGAATTCTAATATTTATGAAATGTGTTATTATGGATTATGGGCTATGTATTAATAAATTATAAAGTGAAAAAACAAGAGTTATATGGCTTAATGTTGTGATTGGTATTATGATTATTGATATTAAGTAAAAATTGATGAAAGTATTATGTATTAATTGAGAGTATGTATATTATAAAATATGAATGTTTTTTGATTAATAGAATTATTTATATGTGTGATTTATGCGCAGACGATTTTAACGAGTTTATATTTACGTTGCAGGAACAGCATTATGTCTGAAGAATATGTTGACTCCAAGGTCTAAAATATACAAAACGTTGTTGCAAGAGAGCATGTATGAATCCTATACATGGAGTGTGGTCGATCCATGAAGCCAAAAGAAACAGGACGGCGATATCAAATATTCCAGGGTCGGAAGGTAAAGAGACGTAGTTGTATGCGAAAGCCACACGCAAATCCAGCACGAAACGTAGCCAAATCCAGGCAGCAAGCGAGCATAAAAAACATCATGTCAGGAGACGAGCGGGTACCAGTCCATAATCCAGAGCCAGATACAGGTTAGGCCAATCCATAACGAAGTGGTTTATCGGCAGTAATTATAAAATATAATTAGTTAGGTGTAAAAAGGAAATATAGGTGATGGTGAAAAGACGGCATGGTAGTAATAAGTGTGGTGGTAAAGATGGATATACGTTGTTTACTGGTGTGATGGTGCGTCATATAATTAAATTTGTTGTATTATTTGATAATTAAATGAAATAATTTGTTATATTGATAGTTTCTAAAAGATTTATGTTATAATATATGAATAGTAATTTATGGCCTGAACGGCGTTTGTGAATTAGTTGCCCATTTGGGCTTTTGTAAACATGATAGAAATAAGTGTGGTGGTAAAGATGAGTGTACGTTGTTTACTAATATGATGATATGATGTATGATTAATTATGTGTATTATTTGATAATTTAAATGAAATAAATTGTTATATTGAATGTTCTAAAAAATTTATGTTATAATATTTAAGTAGTAATTTATGGCCTGAACGGCGTTTATGAATTAGTTGCCCACTTGGGCTTTTGTAAATAAATGTAATGCATTAAATAAGCCAGATTAATTAGTGAATTATAAAATAAAATAGAAAGTTATATAGCCAGTTACTTATTTAAATGTGTGTTGTATTAGGATTTATATTATTTATATAATGTGATGTAAATGTAATGAATTTGTTATGTGAATTGTATTAAATAAATGAATTTTGACAGTAATGAAGCGTTGTATATTTACTCTGCATTATCATAGAGTTTATGGAGATAGCATCACACATTGATTAGCCCATTTCCACTACATGACGTGTTCAGGCAGACGATCAATATATATAAAAAGTGTCCCGCGTTGCGGCACTATCCAGAAGCAAAGTTTCCCACAAGAGGGCGCAGATTTATATAAAAGCAGTGACAGCAGGCAGAAAAAGGGCCTCAAAACAGCCAAACATGAGAGGTGTGCAGCAAAGTTCTTTATTTAGATCCTGAGAAATCGGATTCATTAATATAGTGTTAGTATAAGAGGATATATATTACCAATTTGACTGGAGGTGTGGGTCAGTGCAGAGCCACGCACACACACCCACGTATTCCCACCAGCACTAGCGAAATACCGCTGAAAAGAAGGGCCCGTGTCCAACTTAGACGGCCAACAGCGTGGACAGGCAGCTGAAGCAGCTAACACCTCCAGCCGCCGCGACCAACCAGATAGACACGGTCCCCACAAAAACGATATGACACCAGGCGCGCAAGATCACTGGGAATGGAAAACGCGGCACTACACGACCGATACAACAGAATAATTTCTGACAAAATTTAATTTGTTTTTTAATTTTTTATGAACGCAGCGAAAAAACACATGCATGTCAGTTTAAACGAATAACCCGACTGAAGGCTGAGGCAAAATTCCTAGGCTATAAAACTGGATGCTGGGTGTACCAGTGGAAAATTGCCGTTTTAGAATAAAGCTCATTGAGCGAAAAGCTCAGAATAGACTCACTCAAATTGAGTCATACTAAATGAGTAGCAGCTTAGTAAGGCTTGGAACGATTTTGATTCTCATGAGTAAAGAGACAGGAGAAACATTATAAAGAAAGATAAAAAGGGGAAGGAGAGCATAAATGTTAATTAACAGTGATAGACAAAATACAGACCCAGGAAAAAATGATTGGTTTGAGCAGCAGTGGCAAAAAGCGCTCAATTATATCGCTGATCGAAGCAGCATATTAGAGCACAAGTCAGCACGACCGCCCACAGTGGTAAAGAATGGCCAAGGGGGATCCAGAATCCAGCTGTATATAAAGTAAAATAAATTACCATACACGGATCTGGGTCCCCCTTAGCACTAAAATGACCTCCAAGATGGCCAAAGAGCAAATTTAATTAATCTGATTTAATATAACAATTTGGTATGAGAAGTGTAATATAAATTTCAATATTTAAAGTTAAATAATAGGGAAAAATCAGTTTGTTTATGAAAAATTGGTTATATGTTGCTCTTATGAATCATTGGAAATCAGTCAAAAATGTTCTTATTAGATTTGCTGGTATATGATTCAAGTAAGAAAAATTTCCGACACAGACAAGCAGCTGCCGAAAAACATGGAAAGTAAAATCTCAGCATAATAATAAAAAGAACATTTAGACAGGAAAAAACGTTTGGTTAATAGCAGGTAAATTGTTAGAAAAGTTCCCGACTAGGACATATCGTGCACAGTTAATATGCCAGTCCAGGAACATAAACCACAATAAAATAGCATATTAGCCAACGAAGAAATAGGTACAAAAGGGGGGGTGAAGAATTTTTACAGCTGATATGCTGCCGTGCTGCACAAGCGCATGACGCGTATGGCCGAAATGACGTCGGCAGTGCACGGGACGCATAAGAGTAAGCAGGGCAGCAATATGATTTAATTCAAAGCAAAAGAAAAAGCTAAACGGCAGTTAAAATTAGAATTTGTATTGTGCAATTGCGAGAAATTTATTGTATGAAAAAGAGAGTCAATAAGTGGAGACGATAAATAAATAGAAATTTAATTGAAAAATAAACTGAATTATTTGAATCAGAGATTACTAAGTTATTGATAAAATATTAGCCGAAGCATGAAAAAAGAAAAAATATAAGCCCTGGCTTATAATTGTGAAAGGAGAGCGACGATATATTGGTGAGGAGGACAGAAATAGAGCACCCAGAGAGAATCAACTGAGAGCGGACGTATAAGAGATTCAAAAGCTTATGAAAAGGGGAACGACCTACACAAGCGTGTGTGAAGGAAGTTATTTTGCTTGTAGATCAGCATTATGAATTAGGGCAGGTCAGTATGCGCTGTGCGTACATGGTATATGAACGCATAGCGCATGTATGCAGATATTATGAGCACAGTATTATTGTGCAATATGAAATATATAATGACAGCATACTTTATGCAGTAGCTGATTTAGTTGTAATAGTAGCATGTAGAATTAAGGAAGGGCAACATACATAAATTAATATGTTTTGATTAAGTAGGAATAAGTATGAAAAATGAATAATAAGTTCCTTACTTATTTTATTTAATATTTATAATTTTTTTTTTTAAATAACAGATAATTATTAGAAAATTTTTATAAATGGAACCTATCGTGCACAGTTAAGATGCAGTGCAGGAGGGTAACCCACAATAATAATATAATATAAGCTAATGAATAAATACGTACAAAAGGGGGGGTGAAGAATTTACAGCTGATATGCTGCCGTGCTGCAATAGCGCGTGACGCGTATGGCCGAAATGACGTCGGCAGTGCTCGGGACGCATAAGAGTAAGCAGGGCAGCAGTATAAATTAATTCAAAGCAAAAAGAAAAAGCTAAGCAGCGAGACTAATAATAGCATTTGTATTGTGCATTTGTATTGTGCATTGCGAAAAATTTAATGTATGAAAAAGAAAGCTAATAAATGAAGACGATAATTATTTAGAATTTAATTAAAGGTAAATTGAATTATTAGAATTAAAAAATTACAGTATTTTGATAAAATAATAGCCGAAGCATGAATAAAGAAAAATAAAAGCCCTGCTTATAATGGTGAAAGGAGAGCAACAATACATTAATGAGGAGGACAGAAACAGAGCACCCAGAGAGAATCAACTGAGAGCGAGCATAAGAGATTCAAAAGCATATGAAAAGGGGAACGACCTACACAAGCGTGTGTGAAGGAAGTTTCTTTTGCATATAAATCAGCATTGTGAATTAGGGCAGGTCAGTATGCGCTGTGTATGCGCTGTGTGTGCATGGTGTGAATAGGTATAGCGCATGTATAAAAAGGTACTGGGCGTAGTGTTGCTGTGCAACATAAATACTACTAAGACCAGCATACTTTGTGTAGTAGCTGGTTTAGTTATAGTAGTAGCATATTGTAGGTGAAGGGCAATATACATATATTAATATGATTTGATTAAATATATTTACTATGAGGAGTAGATGATGAATTTAAGTGTGAATAGAACAAAAAATTTTTATAAATGAAATATAAGTAAGAAAAAATTTGTGTACAAGGTAGAAAATAAGAATGACTACCAAATTGTGAAAGTATATGTTGATTTAAAATATTAAAAAACATTTGGTGGAGGAACTCTGTTTGAAAGATCTTTAGGGCGATACCGAATTGGTGGAATACCGCCTATAAAAAGTGTTCCTCCTGCACGGGATAATGCCCGTACCAGTACATTATCATGAGATCGAAGTCTATCATGATATCTAGAGGCATGAATGTTAATTTGATCCCAAACAGAGGCGATATTGAAGGCGGAATGAATGTCTGCATTTCTTACGAACGGGGTGGCGTTCGTACATAGGCGTAAGGTCTTATTTTGTATAATTTGTATTATACGTATGTGTACGTCAGCGGCACAGCCCCAGAGTTCAATGCCGTATTTGAAAGATGGTGCAATAATTTGATTGTAAATAAGTAATTTGTTACGAACACTGAGTCGGGAGCGTGAATTTAATAGCCAGTTATACTTGCGAACTTTAGATATGAGTGAGGCCTTAATGGAATTAATATGGCTACTCCAAAGTAATTTTTTGTCGATATTTATACCTAAGTATTTAACTATTGATTTTGAAGGAATAACCACATTATCCAATCTGACATCAGGCATTCTGCAGTTACGCCTAGTAAAAGTTATGTGGGAAGATTTTCTACCATTAACTTTGATGTTCCAGGATTTTGCCCAAGTTGAAAATCTGATCAAATACCTATTCATTTGATCGGTACACACTGATGCGTTTATATCGCTGAATAAGATAGCAGTGTCGTCTGCATATGTTGCAATAAGCGACCTGCTGCGGGTAAATTTAGGCGATATAGGGGTTGGCATATCGCTTACAAAAATGTTATATAGTGTTGGCGCTAAAATGCTTCCCTGCGGAACACCTGCTCGAATTTGACGAATAGATGAAAAAGTGCCTCTCTCCTTTACACAAAAGGAGCGATTTGTGAGGTAGGAGACAAAAAGCTCATATAAATATTGGGGCAATATAGATTTAAGTTTGAAAAGGAGACCGTTGTGCCACACACGATCAAATGCTTGTTCGATATCTAGGAAAACCGCAGAGGTTTTTTTTTTTTTTGTATATATATATATTTTATTATGGCGCACATAGCCAGAAAATGGGTACAACTTTACTTAATTTTTTTTTTTGTATATATATATATTTTATTATGGCGCACATAGCCAGAAAATGGGTACAACTTTACTTAAACTAAACTTAGAACTAATCCCAAATCCAGCCAGCAGTGCAGTTAAAGGAGGTGACGACAAAAAATTACTGCCTTGATCCTTCCCGTTTGAATGAGTGGAGGGAATTGCGGTGAAAAGCCGAAGCGAGTAAGTGAGGCACCCCCTCCCTCAAGGGGGTACCAGGAGTAGATGTTGTGGTGTGGCTGTTGTTGTTTTTACAGGTATATAAATTAAATCTAAGTGTAATTAATCCTAATGAGGAATAGCAAACAATGTATAAAGGTAAAAGTAATAAGAATATATGATGAAAAATAGATTAATAACAATAATAATGATAGAAAATTTAAGAATTGAATTCAAGTTATAAATTATAATATAAAGGGATTTCAAAATAAAGCGAATTATGATTATTAACAATATTTTCAATGTTTTCTTTTCAAGATTGAGATTAAAAACTTTAAGTTCATTCATTTTGAGTAACAAAAAACTATGAACTAAACATTATGGTGGGCTTAAAAGTATGACAATAATAATCTTAAGTAGTAAAGTAAGTATGAATAGTATAGTTGTAAATGTTGCTGCTGTGAAGATCCAGTAGTACCAAGGGAAGCGCTTTTGCGGCAGACGTGGGTGCAGCAAAAACGGATCCCAAAAACGGGCATGAAGATGCGCACCAATGGGGTGCCAAATGATGATGCCAGACGAGAGAAAACCAAGGTGCAAATCCAGATGGACCATGATGGCAGAAGTAATAAAGAATAAGTCATTAGTTATATTGTTGAATATATAGGTATAAGTGCCGTGAGTGATGATGTGTGAATATTGGTGTGTGTGAGTGGTGTGTGTGGGTGGTGTGTGTGGGTGGTGTGTAGCGATGAATATGTAGCCATGTATAGGGGCGATGAATGCAGTAAAAATGTGTATAGATGAAGTTTAAAGTATAATGTGGTGTGTAAATTGAAATCCATAACCAGTGTGTATTTCCGAATTTATGTTGAAATGCATCTGTCTTTGTTGATTTAGTATTTAATAAGTTAATTGTATTGCAGTATGTTATAAGGAATTCTAATATTTATGAAATGTGTTATTATGAATTATGGGCTATGTATTAATAAATTATAGTGTGAAAAACAAGAGTTATTTGGCTTAATGTTGGAATTAAAAATGATTACTGATATTTGATAAATGATGCTGGATGAAAGAAGTGTGTATTGATTGCGTAAATGTGAGTTATAATTTATGAATATTGTTTTGATTTATAAAATTTTGTATATGAGTGATTTATGTGTAAGTGATTTAACAAGTTTATATTTACGTTGCAGGAACAGTCATCTTGTAGGAAGAGTATGTGGATTCCAAAGTGTTTAGGATACAGACATCATTTGCAGGAGAGCATGTATGAATCCTATACAAGGAGAGTGATCGGACCATAAGGCCAAAGAGAAGGACGGCGATCTCATAGATTCCAGGGGCGGAAGGTACAGAGACGTCGTTGTATGTGAAAGCCACACGCAAATCCAGCACGAAAAACGTAGCCAAATCCAGGCAGCAAACGAGCATAAAAGCATCATGTCGGGAGACGAGCGGGTACCAGTCCATAATCCAGAGCCAGATATAGGTTCGGCCAATCCATAACGAGGTGGTTTAACGGCAGTAATTATAAAAAATAATTAGTTAGGTGTAAAACAGGAAATATAGGTGATGGTGAGAAGACGGCATGGTGGTAATAAATGTGGTGGTAGAGATGAATATGCGTTGTATATTGGTATGATGATGCAATATGTAGTTAATTTTTATGTGTTATTTAATAATTTAATGAAATAATTTATTATATTGAAAGTTTCAATAAAATTTATGTTATAATATATAAGTAGTAAATTATGGCCTGTATGGCGTTTTATGAATTTGTTGCCCACTTGGGCTTTTTGTAAGCATGGTGGTGATAAGTATGGTGGGGGGATGAGTGTGCGTTGTGTGCAGGTGTGATGGTGCGATATTTAATTAATTTTGTATTATTTGATAATTTGAATGAAATAATTAGTTATATTGAATGTTTCTAAAAAATTTTATGTTATAATTTATGAATAGTAATTTATGGCCTGAACGGCGTTTATGAATTAATTAATTGCCAACTTGGGCTTTTGTAAACATGATAGTAATAAGTGTGGTGGTGAAGATGAATGTGCGTTGTTTACTGGTATGATGATTCGATGTATAATTAATTATGTGTATTATTTGATAATTTAAATGAAATAATTTGTTATATTGAATGTTCTAAAAAATTTGCGTTATAGTGTATAAGTAGTATTTTAGGCCTGTATGGCGTTTATGAATTTATTGCCCACTTGGGCTTTTGTAAATAAATGTAATGAATTAAATTAGCCAAATTAATTTATGAGTTATAAAATAAAATAGGAAGTTATATAGCCAATTACTTATTAAATGAATGTTGTATTAAGATTTATATTGTTTGTATAATGTTATATGAAGTGTAATGAATTTGTTATGTGAAATGTATTAAAATAAATGGATTTAGACAGGAATAAAGCGTTGAATATTTACTCTGCATTATCATAGAGTATATGGCGATAGTATCACATATTGATTAGTCCATTTCCAGTGCAGGACGTGTTAAAGCAGACAATCAAGATGTATATAGAAAATGTCCCGCGTTGCGGCACAATCCAGCAGCAAAGCTCCACTTAATAAAGCATAAGTCAGTCGACGCGATATGTGAATTAAGTACTCCAGGGCGCAGATTTATATAAAGCAGCGACAGCAGGCAGAAAAAGGCCTCAAACAGCCAAACAAGAGAGGTGTGTAGCAAAATTCTTTATTTAGTCCCTGAGAAATCGGATTCATTAATATAGTGTTAGTATAAGAGGAGATATATTACCAATTTGACTGGAGGTGTGGGTCAGTGCAGAGCCACGCACACACACCCACGTATTCCCACCAGCACTAGCGAAATACCGCTGAGGAAGGGACGCGTGGCCAACTTAGACGGCCAACAGCGTGGACAGGCAGCTCAAGCAGCTAACACCTCCAGCCGCCGCGACCAACCAGATAGACACGGTCCCCACAAAAACGATATGACACCAGGCGCGCAAGATCACTGGGAATGGAAAACGCGGCACTACACGACCGATACAACAGAATAATTTCTGACAAAATTTAATTTGTTTTTTAATTTTTTATGAACGCAGCGAAAAAACACATGCATGTCAGTTTAAACGAATAACCCGACTGAAGGTTGAGGCAAAATTCCTAGGCTATAAAACTGGATGCTGGGTGTACCAGTGGAAAATTGCCGTTTTAGAATAAAGCTCATTGAGCAAAAAGCTCAGAACAGACTCACTCAAATTGAGTCATACTAAATGAGTAGCAGCTTAGTAAGGCTAGGAATGATTTTGATTCTCATGAGTAAAGAGACAGGAGAAACATTAAAAGAAAGATAAAAAGGGGAAGGAGAGCATAAATGTTAATTAACAGTGATAGACAAAATACAGACCCAGGAAAAAATGTTTGGTTTGAGCAGCAGTGGCAAAAAGCGCTCAATTATATCGCTGATCGAGGCAGCATATTAGAGCACAAGTCAGCACGACCGCCCACAGTGGTAAAGAATGGCCAAGGGGGATCCAGAATCCAGCTGTATATAAAGTAAAATAAATTACCATACACGGATCTGGGTCCCCCTTAGCACTAAAATGACCTCCAAGATGGCCAAAGAGCAAATTTAATTAATCTGATTTAATATAACAATTTGGTATGAGAAATGTAATATAAATTCCAATATTTAAAGTTTAATAATAGGGAAAAATCAGTTAGTTTATAAAAAATTTGTTACATGTTGCTCTTATGAATCGTTGGAAATCAGTCAAAAATGTTCTTATTAGATTTGCTTGTATATGATTCAAGTAAGAAAAATTTCCGACACAGACAAGCAGCTGCCGAAAAACATGGAAAGTAAAATCTCAGCATAATAATAAAAAGAACATTTAGACAGGAAAAAACGTTTGGTTAATAGCAGGTAAATTGTTAGAAAAGTTCCCGACTAGGACATATCGTGCACAGTTAATATGCCAGTCCAGGAACATAAACCACAATAAAATAGCATATTAGCCAATGAAGAAATAGGTACAAAAGGGGGGGTGAAGAATTTTTACAGCTGATATGCTGCCGTGCTGCACAAGCGCATGACGCGTATGGCCGAAATGACGTCGGCAGTGCACGGGACGCATAAGAGTAAGCAGGGCAGCAATATGATTTAATTCAAAGCAAAAGAAAAAGCTAAACGGCAGTTAAAATTAGAATTTGTATTGTGCAATTTCGAGAAATTTATTGTATGAAAAAGAAAGTCAATAAGTGGAGACGATAAATAAATAGAGATTTAATTGAAAAATAAACTGAATTATTTGAATCAAAGATCACAAAGTTATTTATAAAATATTAGCCGAAGCATGAAAAAAGAAAAAATATAAGCCCTGGCTTATAATTGTGAGAGGAGAGCGACGATATATTGGTGAGGAGGACAGAAATAGAGCACCCAGAGAGAATCAACTGAGAGCGGACGTATAAGAGATTCAAAAGCTTATGAAAAGGGGAACGACCTACACAAGCGTGTGTGAAGGAAGTTTCTTTAGCTTGTAGATCAGCATTGTAAATTAGGGCAGGTCAGTATGCGCTGTGTGTACAAAGCATATGAACGCATAGCGCATGTATGCAAATATTTATGAGCACAGTATTATTGTGCAATATGAAAGATAAATTGTCCAGCATACTTTGTGCAGTAGCTGATTTAGTTGAAATAGTAGCATGTAGTATTAAGGAAGGGCAAAATACATAAATTAATATGTTTTGATTGAGTAGAAATAAGTATGGAAATGAATAATAAGTAAGGAGGAGATTTATTTAATAACAAATAATTATTAGAAAATTTTCATAAATGGAACCAGTCGTGCACAATTAAGATGCAGTGCAGGAAGGAAATCCACAATAATAATATAAAATAAGCTAATGAATAAATACGTACGAAAAGGGGGGGTGAAGAATATACAGCTGATGTGCTGCCGTGCTAACACAAGCGCATGACGCGTATGGCCGAAATGACGTCGGCAGTGCGCGGGACGCATAAGAGTAAGCAGGGCAGCAATAAAATTTTAATTCGGAGCAAAAAAGAAAAAGCTTAAGCAGCGAGGCTAAAAATAGCATTTGTATTGTGTATTTGTATTGCGCATTGCAAGGAATTTAATGTATGAGAGAGAAAGTCAATAAGTGAAGACGATTGATAAATAGAAATTTAATTGAAAATAAACTGAATTATTTGAATAGGAAATTACAAAGTTGTTGGTAAAATATTAGCCGAAGCATGAAAAAAGAAGAAGTATAAGCCCTGGCTTATAATTGTGAGAGGAGAGCGACGATACATTAATGAGGAGGACAGAAACAGGGCACCCAGAGAGAATCAACTGAGAGCAGGCATGAGAGATTCAAAAGCGTATGAAAAGGGGAACGACCTACACAAGCGTGTGTGAAGGAAGTTTCTTTGCATTAAGATCAGCGTTGTGAATTAGGGCAGGTCAGTATGCGCTGTGTGTGCGCTGTGTGTACATGGTGTGAAAGGTATAGCGCATGTACAGAAAGGTTCTGGGCGTAGTGTTGCTGTGCAACATGGATACTACTAAGACCAGCATACTTTGTGTAGTAGCTGGTTTAGTTATAGTAGTAGCATATTGTAGGTGAAGGGCAATATACATATATTAATATAATTTGATTAAATATATTTACTATGAAGAGTAAATGATGAATTTAAGTGTGAATAAAACAAAAAAGAAATTTTTTATAAATGAAATATAAGTAAGAAAAAAATTTGAGTACAAGGTAGAAAATAAGAATGACTACCAGATTATGAAATTAACAATATGTGAAACTTATTATTGATGAGAAAGAGTTCTATGACTCAAAGTTTGCAACGAATGCAGTTAGCATTCCAAATTGACAAGCTGATTAATTTATTCGTTGGAATTATTTAAAGAAAAAACGAGCTGCTCCATCCTTGTAAGGGAGGCCGTTAATTGTGTTTGAAAAGAAGCTATTTGGAGTTGCATATTTTGAAAGCTGTCTGAAACAAAAATCCTGAATTCTGAGTCAGGGAGATTTAGTAAATTGGAAGTGTAAGAAGAAATTTGTAGAGCGTCATTTCGATTGTGAATAGTAGGATTCTGTAATGTAAGAGCCGTTTTAGGCGGTGGAAAATTATCGGCAGTTTTGCCCAATATTCTTGGGAATTTTTCCCCACGCATTTGATGTGGAATATCCGCAAGATCATGTTTAGCGTTGAAGGAACGAACTCTGTCAGCATAAGACTTGGGCTGTGCGCCAGTTTTTCTGGAATTCGCTTCTATTGAAAACGCATTTGTGGTCAACTGATGAGGAGTAGCAGAAGAGGGATTCTTTCCAACAAAATTTTTAAATTGCGTATTGAAAGACCCATCTGCAGCTTGTGGCTTTTGCCTGGCATTTGACGGATCAGTCAAAGTGGGAAAATTGGCTTCATCAAAAGGCATAGAAGCAATTTGCATTGCTCGTGTTCTAGCAGGAAGCTGGTAAACCTTATTTCTCCTGGCCTTGACAGCAGCAAGAACTGGGCAGCCAGAAAAATTTGCAGTATGTGTGCCTTTGCAATTTGCGCACGTAGGAGGAGTGTCAAATTCTTTAGTGCAGGTGGATGACCAGTGTTCATTTCCACATTTTACACATCTGGGGGAGTGTCTACAAAATCTTGCAGTATGTTGAAATCGTTGGCAGCGCTTACATTGTGGTATGTCGAGGTTTTTCATTGTTGCCTCGACACGCACAATGAAGTTGCCAATATTTTTAATTTGAAAAATTCTCTCATTATTAGGTGTATTTAATAAATTAACGAAGAAGGCGTTTGGGGAATATTTAGCTGCAGGATCAGACTTCCTTTTATCAATAAAGGTGGGATTATGAACTCCCACAATGTCAAAGCCTTCGGCTGTTAAGGAACTTTTAATAGAATCGGAATTAGTAGCACGTGGCAATCCTCTGATGTAAACCCGAAGGGGCCTAAGCTCTTTCGGCTGGTGAGTGTGATAACAAAAATTATTTGTGTCCAAAAAATGAATAATAGCCCTATAATCTTCAGGGTTTTTGGCATGTATCCAAATATTGCCTGAAGTACCCATTTTTAAAAAGAATTGGGACGGTGAAACTACATCTGACAAAGCGACTAAAAAAGCAGTGGCATCCTCACATTCTGCTTGGATGGGAGGGGGCTTTCCAGTGAAAATAATGGGAGAATTTGGCTTACCCTGGGTTTCCAAGTCATCAGACTGCAAGGGAACGGGCTCGGCAACAACATTCTGGTTGGTATTTTGTTGGTTCGGCGGTGAAGCGGGAAGAGCACTCGCGCCTTCCATACATAAGGAATCACTATCAATCTCCTCCTCGTTGGAATCAAGTTCGATAAGATCAGATCTAGAAAGATCCTGAACATCGGGTCTTAAGTGGTCGTGCTGGGCAGCCCTAGCCGAAGCAGAGGTGCTTCGTACAGCAGCACTAGAACGAATTCTCCTTGTTTTTGGTGATGTGTGAGATGCAGTAGTACGCTTGTATAGCGATGCCGTACTGCTTCCTGAGTTTGCCGCCTCAGCAACTGTTGGATTGTACGGTTGTACAGGTGCATGGAATTCACCCGAACGACGCACAACAGTAGTAGTATTTATAATGGGGCGAAAACTCGTTTTGGGAGTAGAATTCGCAGGTTCGTTTTTCCCAGTGGCCTCCTTAGAAGAAGATGAATTTGGAGAGCCCTTTGCGGGACGCAAGAGCACATTAGAAGTCACCAGAGCGGACCCCTTGGGGCTTCTCTTGGGCTTTGGAGTGGTTGAATTAGATTTATCTTGATTCATGTTAAATAAATAAAGAAAAATTATGAACTTTAGTGTTTTGAGTCGAGTTATTCGTGGTAATAAAATAAAATTGCAAAAGCAAAAACTGACCAGAATTTACATCGAGGCACAAATCCAGCGTCAAAAAGTCACCCGCGCAAGACGAAAAATCCAAAACCGAGCTCGAGCACGCGCAGAAATATGGTCGCTGCAGCAAGAAACACCAGACACAGTCCTCGAGGAGGAAAATACCTCAATACTCACAAACTGCAGCAGCCAAAAATCGTCGCAGCCAGAAAAACCAGGCAGAAGAAAATTCCCGTACGCAGGCAACCAACGCACAAAAATGGCCAAATGCAAATTATTTTATTTCAAAACTGTGAAAAAATCAATAAAAATGAATGATGAATAAGATAAATCGGACCAAATGAAGGTCAAGGTCAAGACGGATATGAGTCAAGACGAGCAAAGGTCAGGACAAATAAATTTTTTTTTTTTTTTGTATATATATATATTTTATTATGGCGCACATAGCCAGAAAATGGGTACAACTTTACTTAAACTAAACTTAGAACTAATCCCAAATCCAGCCAGCAGTGCAGTTAAAGGAGGTGACGACAAAAAATTACTGCCTTGATCCTTCCCGTTTGAATGAGTGGAGGGAATTGCGGTGAAAAGCCGAAGCGAGTAAGTGAGGCACCCCCTCCCTCAAGGGGGTACCAGGAGTAGATGTTGTGGTGTGGCTGTTGTTGTTTTTACAGGTATATAAATTAAATCTAAGTGTAATTAATCCTAATGAGGAATAGCAAACAATGTATAAAGGTAAAAGTAATAAGAATATATGATGAAAAATAGATTAATAACAATAATAATGATAGAAAATTTAAGAATTGAATTCAAGTTATAAATTATAATATAAAGGGATTTCAAAATAAAGCGAATTATGATTATTAACAATATTTTCAATGTTTTCTTTTCAAGATTGAGATTAAAAACTTTAAGTTCATTCATTTTGAGTAACAAAAAACTATGAACTAAACATTATGGTGGGCTTAAAAGTATGACAATAATAATCTTAAGTAGTAAAGTAAGTATGAATAGTATAGTTGTAAATGTTGCTGCTGTGAAGATCCAGTAGTACCAAGGGAAGCGCTTTTGCGGCAGACGTGGGTGCAGCAAAAACGGATCCCAAAAACGGGCATGAAGATGCGCACCAATGGGGTGCCAAATGATGATGCCAGACGAGAGAAAACCAAGGTGCAAATCCAGATGGACCATGATGGCAGAAGTAATAAAGAATAAGTCATTAGTTATATTGTTGAATATATAGGTATAAGTGCCGTGAGTGATGATGTGTGAATATTGGTGTGTGTGAGTGGTGTGTGTGGGTGGTGTGTGTGGGTGGTGTGTAGCGATGAATATGTAGCCATGTATTGGGGCGATGAATGCAGTAAAAATGTGTATAGATGAAGTTTAAAGTATAATGTGGTGTGTAAATTGAAATCCATAACCAGTGTGTATTTCCGAATTTATGTTGAAATGCATCTGTCTTTGTTGATTTAGTATTTAATAAGTTAATTGTATTGCAGTATGTTATAAGGAATTCTAATATTTATGAAATGTGTTATTATGAATTATGGGCTATGTATTAATAAATTATAGTGTGAAAAACAAGAGTTATTTGGCTTAATGTTGGAATTAAAAATGATTACTGATATTTGATAAATGATGCTGGATGAAAGAAGTGTGTATTGATTGCGTAAATGTGAGTTATAATTTATGAATATTGTTTTGATTTATAAAATTTTGTATATGAGTGATTTATGTGTAAGTGATTTAACAAGTTTATATTTACGTTGCAGGAACAGTCATCTTGTAGGAAGAGTATGTGGATTCCAAAGTGTTTAGGATACAGACATCATTTGCAGGAGAGCATGTATGAATCCTATACAAGGAGAGTGATCGGACCATAAGGCCAAAGAGAAGGACGGCGATCTCATAGATTCCAGGGGCGGAAGGTACAGAGACGTCGTTGTATGTGAAAGCCACACGCAAATCCAGCACGAAAAACGTAGCCAAATCCAGGCAGCAAACGAGCATAAAAGCATCATGTCGGGAGACGAGCGGGTACCAGTCCATAATCCAGAGCCAGATATAGGTTCGGCCAATCCATAACGAGGTGGTTTAACGGCAGTAATTATAAAAAATAATTAGTTAGGTGTAAAACAGGAAATATAGGTGATGGTGAGAAGACGGCATGGTGGTAATAAATGTGGTGGTAGAGATGAATATGCGTTGTATATTGGTATGATGATGCAATATGTAGTTAATTTTTATGTGTTATTTAATAATTTAATGAAATAATTTATTATATTGAAAGTTTCAATAAAATTTATGTTATAATATATAAGTAGTAAATTATGGCCTGTATGGCGTTTTATGAATTTGTTGCCCACTTGGGCTTTTTGTAAGCATGGTGGTGATAAGTATGGTGGGGGGATGAGTGTGCGTTGTGTGCAGGTGTGATGGTGCGATATTTAATTAATTTTGTATTATTTGATAATTTGAATGAAATAATTAGTTATATTGAATGTTTCTAAAAAATTTTATGTTATAATTTATGAATAGTAATTTATGGCCTGAACGGCGTTTATGAATTAATTAATTGCCAACTTGGGCTTTTGTAAACATGATAGTAATAAGTGTGGTGGTGAAGATGAATGTGCGTTGTTTACTGGTATGATGATTCGATGTATAATTAATTATGTGTATTATTTGATAATTTAAATGAAATAATTTGTTATATTGAATGTTCTAAAAAATTTGCGTTATAGTGTATAAGTAGTATTTTAGGCCTGTATGGCGTTTATGAATTTATTGCCCACTTGGGCTTTTGTAAATAAATGTAATGAATTAAATTAGCCAAATTAATTTATGAGTTATAAAATAAAATAGGAAGTTATATAGCCAATTACTTATTAAATGAATGTTGTATTAAGATTTATATTGTTTGTATAATGTTATATGAAGTGTAATGAATTTGTTATGTGAAATGTATTAAAATAAATGGATTTAGACAGGAATAAAGCGTTGAATATTTACTCTGCATTATCATAGAGTATATGGCGATAGTATCACATATTGATTAGTCCATTTCCAGTGCAGGACGTGTTAAAGCAGACAATCAAGATGTATATAGAAAATGTCCCGCGTTGCGGCACAATCCAGCAGCAAAGCTCCACTTAATAAAGCATAAGTCAGTCGACGCGATATGTGAATTAAGTACTCCAGGGCGCAGATTTATATAAAGCAGCGACAGCAGGCAGAAAAAGGCCTCAAACAGCCAAACAAGAGAGGTGTGTAGCAAAATTCTTTATTTAGTCCCTGAGAAATCGGATTCATTAATATAGTGTTAGTATAAGAGGAGATATATTACCAATTTGACTGGAGGTGTGGGTCAGTGCAGAGCCACGCACACACACCCACGTATTCCCACCAGCACTAGCGAAATACCGCTGAGGAAGGGACGCGTGGCCAACTTAGACGGCCAACAGCGTGGACAGGCAGCTCAAGCAGCTAACACCTCCAGCCGCCGCGACCAACCAGATAGACACGGTCCCCACAAAAACGATATGACACCAGGCGCGCAAGATCACTGGGAATGGAAAACGCGGCACTACACGACCGATACAACAGAATAATTTCTGACAAAATTTAATTTGTTTTTTAATTTTTTATGAACGCAGCGAAAAAACACATGCATGTCAGTTTAAACGAATAACCCGACTGAAGGTTGAGGCAAAATTCCTAGGCTATAAAACTGGATGCTGGGTGTACCAGTGGAAAATTGCCGTTTTAGAATAAAGCTCATTGAGCAAAAAGCTCAGAACAGACTCACTCAAATTGAGTCATACTAAATGAGTAGCAGCTTAGTAAGGCTAGGAATGATTTTGATTCTCATGAGTAAAGAGACAGGAGAAACATTAAAAGAAAGATAAAAAGGGGAAGGAGAGCATAAATGTTAATTAACAGTGATAGACAAAATACAGACCCAGGAAAAAATGTTTGGTTTGAGCAGCAGTGGCAAAAAGCGCTCAATTATATCGCTGATCGAAGCAGCATATTAGAGCACAAGTCAGCACGACCGCCCACAGTGGTAAAGAATGGCCAAGGGGGATCCAGAATCCAGCTGTATATAAAGTAAAATAAATTACCATACACGGATCTGGGTCCCCCTTAGCACTAAAATGACCTCCAAGATGGCCAAAGAGCAAATTTAATTAATCTGATTTAATATAACAATTTGGTATGAGAAATGTAATATAAATTCCAATATTTAAAGTTTAATAATAGGGAAAAATCAGTTAGTTTATAAAAAATTTGTTACATGTTGCTCTTATGAATCGTTGGAAATCAGTCAAAAATGTTCTTATTAGATTTGCTTGTATATGATTCAAGTAAGAAAAATTTCCGACACAGACAAGCAGCTGCCGAAAAACATGGAAAGTAAAATCTCAGCATAATAATAAAAAGAACATTTAGACAGGAAAAAACGTTTGGTTAATAGCAGGTAAATTGTTAGAAAAGTTCCCGACTAGGACATATCGTGCACAGTTAATATGCCAGTCCAGGAACATAAACCACAATAAAATAGCATATTAGCCAATGAAGAAATAGGTACAAAAGGGGGGGTGAAGAATTTTTACAGCTGATATGCTGCCGTGCTGCACAAGCGCATGACGCGTATGGCCGAAATGACGTCGGCAGTGCACGGGACGCATAAGAGTAAGCAGGGCAGCAATATGATTTAATTCAAAGCAAAAGAAAAAGCTAAACGGCAGTTAAAATTAGAATTTGTATTGTGCAATTTCGAGAAATTTATTGTATGAAAAAGAAAGTCAATAAGTGGAGACGATAAATAAATAGAGATTTAATTGAAAAATAAACTGAATTATTTGAATCAAAGATCACAAAGTTATTTATAAAATATTAGCCGAAGCATGAAAAAAGAAAAAATATAAGCCCTGGCTTATAATTGTGAGAGGAGAGCGACGATATATTGGTGAGGAGGACAGAAATAGAGCACCCAGAGAGAATCAACTGAGAGCGGACGTATAAGAGATTCAAAAGCTTATGAAAAGGGGAACGACCTACACAAGCGTGTGTGAAGGAAGTTTCTTTAGCTTGTAGATCAGCATTGTAAATTAGGGCAGGTCAGTATGCGCTGTGTGTACAAAGCATATGAACGCATAGCGCATGTATGCAAATATTTATGAGCACAGTATTATTGTGCAATATGAAAGATAAATTGTCCAGCATACTTTGTGCAGTAGCTGATTTAGTTGAAATAGTAGCATGTAGTATTAAGGAAGGGCAAAATACATAAATTAATATGTTTTGATTGAGTAGAAATAAGTATGGAAATGAATAATAAGTAAGGAGGAGATTTATTTAATAACAAATAATTATTAGAAAATTTTCATAAATGGAACCAGTCGTGCACAATTAAGATGCAGTGCAGGAAGGAAATCCACAATAATAATATAAAATAAGCTAATGAATAAATACGTACGAAAAGGGGGGGTGAAGAATATACAGCTGATGTGCTGCCGTGCTAACACAAGCGCATGACGCGTATGGCCGAAATGACGTCGGCAGTGCGCGGGACGCATAAGAGTAAGCAGGGCAGCAATAAAATTTTAATTCGGAGCAAAAAAGAAAAAGCTTAAGCAGCGAGGCTAAAAATAGCATTTGTATTGTGTATTTGTATTGCGCATTGCAAGGAATTTAATGTATGAGAGAGAAAGTCAATAAGTGAAGACGATTGATAAATAGAAATTTAATTGAAAATAAACTGAATTATTTGAATAGGAAATTACAAAGTTGTTGGTAAAATATTAGCCGAAGCATGAAAAAAGAAGAAGTATAAGCCCTGGCTTATAATTGTGAGAGGAGAGCGACGATACATTAATGAGGAGGACAGAAACAGGGCACCCAGAGAGAATCAACTGAGAGCAGGCATGAGAGATTCAAAAGCGTATGAAAAGGGGAACGACCTACACAAGCGTGTGTGAAGGAAGTTTCTTTGCATTAAGATCAGCGTTGTGAATTAGGGCAGGTCAGTATGCGCTGTGTGTGCGCTGTGTGTACATGGTGTGAAAGGTATAGCGCATGTACAGAAAGGTTCTGGGCGTAGTGTTGCTGTGCAACATGGATACTACTAAGACCAGCATACTTTGTGTAGTAGCTGGTTTAGTTATAGTAGTAGCATATTGTAGGTGAAGGGCAATATACATATATTAATATAATTTGATTAAATATATTTACTATGAAGAGTAAATGATGAATTTAAGTGTGAATAAAACAAAAAAGAAATTTTTTATAAATGAAATATAAGTAAGAAAAAAATTTGAGTACAAGGTAGAAAATAAGAATGACTACCAGATTATGAAATTAACAATATGTGAAACTTATTATTGATGAGAAAGAGTTCTATGACTCAAAGTTTGCAACGAATGCAGTTAGCATTCCAAATTGACAAGCTGATTAATTTATTCGTTGGAATTATTTAAAGAAAAAACGAGCTGCTCCATCCTTGTAAGGGAGGCCGTTAATTGTGTTTGAAAAGAAGCTATTTGGAGTTGCATATTTTGAAAGCTGTCTGAAACAAAAATCCTGAATTCTGAGTCAGGGAGATTTAGTAAATTGGAAGTGTAAGAAGAAATTTGTAGAGCGTCATTTCGATTGTGAATAGTAGGATTCTGTAATGTAAGAGCCGTTTTAGGCGGTGGAAAATTATCGGCAGTTTTGCCCAATATTCTTGGGAATTTTTCCCCACGCATTTGATGTGGAATATCCGCAAGATCATGTTTAGCGTTGAAGGAACGAACTCTGTCAGCATAAGACTTGGGCTGTGCGCCAGTTTTTCTGGAATTCGCTTCTATTGAAAACGCATTTGTGGTCAACTGATGAGGAGTAGCAGAAGAGGGATTCTTTCCAACAAAATTTTTAAATTGCGTATTGAAAGACCCATCTGCAGCTTGTGGCTTTTGCCTGGCATTTGACGGATCAGTCAAAGTGGGAAAATTGGCTTCATCAAAAGGCATAGAAGCAATTTGCATTGCTCGTGTTCTAGCAGGAAGCTGGTAAACCTTATTTCTCCTGGCCTTGACAGCAGCAAGAACTGGGCAGCCAGAAAAATTTGCAGTATGTGTGCCTTTGCAATTTGCGCACGTAGGAGGAGTGTCAAATTCTTTAGTGCAGGTGGATGACCAGTGTTCATTTCCACATTTTACACATCTGGGGGAGTGTCTACAAAATCTTGCAGTATGTTGAAATCGTTGGCAGCGCTTACATTGTGGTATGTCGAGGTTTTTCATTGTTGCCTCGACACGCACAATGAAGTTGCCAATATTTTTAATTTGAAAAATTCTCTCATTATTAGGTGTATTTAATAAATTAACGAAGAAGGCGTTTGGGGAATATTTAGCTGCAGGATCAGACTTCCTTTTATCAATAAAGGTGGGATTATGAACTCCCACAATGTCAAAGCCTTCGGCTGTTAAGGAACTTTTAATAGAATCGGAATTAGTAGCACGTGGCAATCCTCTGTTGTAAACCCGAAGGGGCCTAAGCTCTTTCGGCTGGTGAGTGTGATAACAAAAATTATTTGTGTCCAAAAAATGAATAATAGCCCTATAATCTTCAGGGTTTTTGGCATGTATCCAAATATTGCCTGAAGTACCCATTTTTAAAAAGAATTGGGACGGTGAAACTACATCTGACAAAGCGACTAAAAAAGCAGTGGCATCCTCACATTCTGCTTGGATGGGAGGGGGCTTTCCAGTGAAAATAATGGGAGAATTTGGCTTACCCTGGGTTTCCAAGTCATCAGACTGCAAGGGAACGGGCTCGGCAACAACATTCTGGTTGGTATTTTGTTGGTTCGGCGGTGAAGCGGGAAGAGCACTCGCGCCTTCCATACATAAGGAATCACTATCAATCTCCTCCTCGTTGGAATCAAGTTCGATAAGATCAGATCTAGAAAGATCCTGAACATCGGGTCTTAAGTGGTCGTGCTGGGCAGCCCTAGCCGAAGCAGAGGTGCTTCGTACAGCAGCACTAGAACGAATTCTCCTTGTTTTTGGTGATGTGTGAGATGCAGTAGTACGCTTGTATAGCGATGCCGTACTGCTTCCTGAGTTTGCCGCCTCAGCAACTGTTGGATTGTACGGTTGTACAGGTGCATGGAATTCACCCGAACGACGCACAACAGTAGTAGTATTTATAATGGGGCGAAAACTCGTTTTGGGAGTAGAATTCGCAGGTTCGTTTTTCCCAGTGGCCTCCTTAGAAGAAGATGAATTTGGAGAGCCCTTTGCGGGACGCAAGAGCACATTAGAAGTCACCAGAGCGGACCCCTTGGGGCTTCTCTTGGGCTTTGGAGTGGTTGAATTAGATTTATCTTGATTCATGTTAAATAAATAAAGAAAAATTATGAACTTTAGTGTTTTGAGTCGAGTTATTCGTGGTAATAAAATAAAATTGCAAAAGCAAAAACTGACCAGAATTTACATCGAGGCACAAATCCAGCGTCAAAAAGTCACCCGCGCAAGACGAAAAATCCAAAACCGAGCTCGAGCACGCGCAGAAATATGGTCGCTGCAGCAAGAAACACCAGACACAGTCCTCGAGGAGGAAAATACCTCAATACTCACAAACTGCAGCAGCCAAAAATCGTCGCAGCCAGAAAAACCAGGCAGAAGAAAATTCCCGTACGCAGGCAACCAACGCACAAAAATGGCCAAATGCAAATTATTTTATTTCAAAACTGTGAAAAAATCAATAAAAATGAATGATGAATAAGATAAATCGGACCAAATGAAGGTCAAGGTCAAGACGGATATGAGTCAAGACGAGCAAAGGTCAGGACAAATAAAGGTCAAGACACTTGAAGGTCAAAATGGCGGTGCAGTACAGACACGCAGCACACACCCACGTAGTCCTACCAACACTAGCGAAATACCGCTGAAAAAGGGACACGTGGCCAACTTAAACGGCCAACAGCGTGGACAGGCAGCTCAAGCAGCTAACACCTCCAGCCGCCGCGACCAACCAGATAGACACGGTCCCCACAAAAACGATATGACACCAGGCGCGCAAGATCACTGGGAATGGAAAACGCGGCACTACACGACCGATACAACAGAATAATTTCTGACAAAATTTAATTTGTTTTTTAATTTTTTATGAACGCAGCGAAAAAACACATGCATGTCAGTTTAAACGAATAACCCGACTGAAGGCTGAGGTTTTTTTCATATATATATCATTTATTATGGCGCACATAGCCAGAAAGTGGGTACAACTTCTCTTAAACTAAACTTAGAACTAATCCCAAATCTTTTTTTGTATATATATATATTTTATTATGGCGCACATAGCCAGAAAATGGGTACAACTTTACTTAAACTAAACTTAGAACTAATCCCAAATCCAGCCAGCAGTGCAGTTAAAGGAGGTGACGACAAAAAATTACTGCCTTGATCCTTCCCGTTTGAATGAGTGGAGGGAATTGCGGTGAAAAGCCGAAGCGAGTAAGTGAGGCACCCCCTCCCTCAAGGGGGTACCAGGAGTAGATGTTGTGGTGTGGCTGTTGTTGTTTTTACAGGTATATAAATTAAATCTAAGTGTAATTAATCCTAATGAGGAATAGCAAACAATGTATAAAGGTAAAAGTAATAAGAATATATGATGAAAAATAGATTAATAACAATAATAATGATAGAAAATTTAAGAATTGAATTCAAGTTATAAATTATAATATAAAGGGATTTCAAAATAAAGCGAATTATGATTATTAACAATATTTTCAATGTTTTCTTTTCAAGATTGAGATTAAAAACTTTAAGTTCATTCATTTTGAGTAACAAAAAACTATGAACTAAACATTATGGTGGGCTTAAAAGTATGACAATAATAATCTTAAGTAGTAAAGTAAGTATGAATAGTATAGTTGTAAATGTTGCTGCTGTGAAGATCCAGTAGTACCAAGGGAAGCGCTTTTGCGGCAGACGTGGGTGCAGCAAAAACGGATCCCAAAAACGGGCATGAAGATGCGCACCAATGGGGTGCCAAATGATGATGCCAGACGAGAGAAAACCAAGGTGCAAATCCAGATGGACCATGATGGCAGAAGTAATAAAGAATAAGTCATTAGTTATATTGTTGAATATATAGGTATAAGTGCCGTGAGTGATGATGTGTGAATATTGGTGTGTGTGAGTGGTGTGTGTGGGTGGTGTGTGTGGGTGGTGTGTAGCGATGAATATGTAGCCATGTATAGGGGCGATGAATGCAGTAAAAATGTGTATAGATGAAGTTTAAAGTATAATGTGGTGTGTAAATTGAAATCCATAACCAGTGTGTATTTCCGAATTTATGTTGAAATGCATCTGTCTTTGTTGATTTAGTATTTAATAAGTTAATTGTATTGCAGTATGTTATAAGGAATTCTAATATTTATGAAATGTGTTATTATGAATTATGGGCTATGTATTAATAAATTATAGTGTGAAAAACAAGAGTTATTTGGCTTAATGTTGGAATTAAAAATGATTACTGATATTTGATAAATGATGCTGGATGAAAGAAGTGTGTATTGATTGCGTAAATGTGAGTTATAATTTATGAATATTGTTTTGATTTATAAAATTTTGTATATGAGTGATTTATGTGTAAGTGATTTAACAAGTTTATATTTACGTTGCAGGAACAGTCATCTTGTAGGAAGAGTATGTGGATTCCAAAGTGTTTAGGATACAGACATCATTTGCAGGAGAGCATGTATGAATCCTATACAAGGAGAGTGATCGGACCATAAGGCCAAAGAGAAGGACGGCGATCTCATAGATTCCAGGGGCGGAAGGTACAGAGACGTCGTTGTATGTGAAAGCCACACGCAAATCCAGCACGAAAAACGTAGCCAAATCCAGGCAGCAAACGAGCATAAAAGCATCATGTCGGGAGACGAGCGGGTACCAGTCCATAATCCAGAGCCAGATATAGGTTCGGCCAATCCATAACGAGGTGGTTTAACGGCAGTAATTATAAAAAATAATTAGTTAGGTGTAAAACAGGAAATATAGGTGATGGTGAGAAGACGGCATGGTGGTAATAAATGTGGTGGTAGAGATGAATATGCGTTGTATATTGGTATGATGATGCAATATGTAGTTAATTTTTATGTGTTATTTAATAATTTAATGAAATAATTTATTATATTGAAAGTTTCAATAAAATTTATGTTATAATATATAAGTAGTAAATTATGGCCTGTATGGCGTTTTATGAATTTGTTGCCCACTTGGGCTTTTTGTAAGCATGGTGGTGATAAGTATGGTGGGGGGATGAGTGTGCGTTGTGTGCAGGTGTGATGGTGCGATATTTAATTAATTTTGTATTATTTGATAATTTGAATGAAATAATTAGTTATATTGAATGTTTCTAAAAAATTTTATGTTATAATTTATGAATAGTAATTTATGGCCTGAACGGCGTTTATGAATTAATTAATTGCCAACTTGGGCTTTTGTAAACATGATAGTAATAAGTGTGGTGGTGAAGATGAATGTGCGTTGTTTACTGGTATGATGATTCGATGTATAATTAATTATGTGTATTATTTGATAATTTAAATGAAATAATTTGTTATATTGAATGTTCTAAAAAATTTGCGTTATAGTGTATAAGTAGTATTTTAGGCCTGTATGGCGTTTATGAATTTATTGCCCACTTGGGCTTTTGTAAATAAATGTAATGAATTAAATTAGCCAAATTAATTTATGAGTTATAAAATAAAATAGGAAGTTATATAGCCAATTACTTATTAAATGAATGTTGTATTAAGATTTATATTGTTTGTATAATGTTATATGAAGTGTAATGAATTTGTTATGTGAAATGTATTAAAATAAATGGATTTAGACAGGAATAAAGCGTTGAATATTTACTCTGCATTATCATAGAGTATATGGCGATAGTATCACATATTGATTAGTCCATTTCCAGTGCAGGACGTGTTAAAGCAGACAATCAAGATGTATATAGAAAATGTCCCGCGTTGCGGCACAATCCAGCAGCAAAGCTCCACTTAATAAAGCATAAGTCAGTCGACGCGATATGTGAATTAAGTACTCCAGGGCGCAGATTTATATAAAGCAGCGACAGCAGGCAGAAAAAGGCCTCAAACAGCCAAACAAGAGAGGTGTGTAGCAAAATTCTTTATTTAGTCCCTGAGAAATCGGATTCATTAATATAGTGTTAGTATAAGAGGAGATATATTACCAATTTGACTGGAGGTGTGGGTCAGTGCAGAGCCACGCACACACACCCACGTATTCCCACCAGCACTAGCGAAATACCGCTGAGGAAGGGACGCGTGGCCAACTTAGACGGCCAACAGCGTGGACAGGCAGCTCAAGCAGCTAACACCTCCAGCCGCCGCGACCAACCAGATAGACACGGTCCCCACAAAAACGATATGACACCAGGCGCGCAAGATCACTGGGAATGGAAAACGCGGCACTACACGACCGATACAACAGAATAATTTCTGACAAAATTTAATTTGTTTTTTAATTTTTTATGAACGCAGCGAAAAAACACATGCATGTCAGTTTAAACGAATAACCCGACTGAAGGTTGAGGCAAAATTCCTAGGCTATAAAACTGGATGCTGGGTGTACCAGTGGAAAATTGCCGTTTTAGAATAAAGCTCATTGAGCAAAAAGCTCAGAACAGACTCACTCAAATTGAGTCATACTAAATGAGTAGCAGCTTAGTAAGGCTAGGAATGATTTTGATTCTCATGAGTAAAGAGACAGGAGAAACATTAAAAGAAAGATAAAAAGGGGAAGGAGAGCATAAATGTTAATTAACAGTGATAGACAAAATACAGACCCAGGAAAAAATGTTTGGTTTGAGCAGCAGTGGCAAAAAGCGCTCAATTATATCGCTGATCGAAGCAGCATATTAGAGCACAAGTCAGCACGACCGCCCACAGTGGTAAAGAATGGCCAAGGGGGATCCAGAATCCAGCTGTATATAAAGTAAAATAAATTACCATACACGGATCTGGGTCCCCCTTAGCACTAAAATGACCTCCAAGATGGCCAAAGAGCAAATTTAATTAATCTGATTTAATATAACAATTTGGTATGAGAAATGTAATATAAATTCCAATATTTAAAGTTTAATAATAGGGAAAAATCAGTTAGTTTATAAAAAATTTGTTACATGTTGCTCTTATGAATCGTTGGAAATCAGTCAAAAATGTTCTTATTAGATTTGCTTGTATATGATTCAAGTAAGAAAAATTTCCGACACAGACAAGCAGCTGCCGAAAAACATGGAAAGTAAAATCTCAGCATAATAATAAAAAGAACATTTAGACAGGAAAAAACGTTTGGTTAATAGCAGGTAAATTGTTAGAAAAGTTCCCGACTAGGACATATCGTGCACAGTTAATATGCCAGTCCAGGAACATAAACCACAATAAAATAGCATATTAGCCAATGAAGAAATAGGTACAAAAGGGGGGGGTGAAGAATTTTTACAGCTGATATGCTGCCGTGCTGCACAAGCGCATGACGCGTATGGCCGAAATGACGTCGGCAGTGCACGGGACGCATAAGAGTAAGCAGGGCAGCAATATGATTTAATTCAAAGCAAAAGAAAAAGCTAAACGGCAGTTAAAATTAGAATTTGTATTGTGCAATTTCGAGAAATTTATTGTATGAAAAAGAAAGTCAATAAGTGGAGACGATAAATAAATAGAGATTTAATTGAAAAATAAACTGAATTATTTGAATCAAAGATCACAAAGTTATTTATAAAATATTAGCCGAAGCATGAAAAAAGAAAAAATATAAGCCCTGGCTTATAATTGTGAGAGGAGAGCGACGATATATTGGTGAGGAGGACAGAAATAGAGCACCCAGAGAGAATCAACTGAGAGCGGACGTATAAGAGATTCAAAAGCTTATGAAAAGGGGAACGACCTACACAAGCGTGTGTGAAGGAAGTTTCTTTAGCTTGTAGATCAGCATTGTAAATTAGGGCAGGTCAGTATGCGCTGTGTGTACAAAGCATATGAACGCATAGCGCATGTATGCAAATATTTATGAGCACAGTATTATTGTGCAATATGAAAGATAAATTGTCCAGCATACTTTGTGCAGTAGCTGATTTAGTTGAAATAGTAGCATGTAGTATTAAGGAAGGGCAAAATACATAAATTAATATGTTTTGATTGAGTAGAAATAAGTATGGAAATGAATAATAAGTAAGGAGGAGATTTATTTAATAACAAATAATTATTAGAAAATTTTCATAAATGGAACCAGTCGTGCACAATTAAGATGCAGTGCAGGAAGGAAATCCACAATAATAATATAAAATAAGCTAATGAATAAATACGTACGAAAAGGGGGGGTGAAGAATATACAGCTGATGTGCTGCCGTGCTAACACAAGCGCATGACGCGTATGGCCGAAATGACGTCGGCAGTGCGCGGGACGCATAAGAGTAAGCAGGGCAGCAATAAAATTTTAATTCGGAGCAAAAAAGAAAAAGCTTAAGCAGCGAGGCTAAAAATAGCATTTGTATTGTGTATTTGTATTGCGCATTGCAAGGAATTTAATGTATGAGAGAGAAAGTCAATAAGTGAAGACGATTGATAAATAGAAATTTAATTGAAAATAAACTGAATTATTTGAATAGGAAATTACAAAGTTGTTGGTAAAATATTAGCCGAAGCATGAAAAAAGAAGAAGTATAAGCCCTGGCTTATAATTGTGAGAGGAGAGCGACGATACATTAATGAGGAGGACAGAAACAGGGCACCCAGAGAGAATCAACTGAGAGCAGGCATGAGAGATTCAAAAGCGTATGAAAAGGGGAACGACCTACACAAGCGTGTGTGAAGGAAGTTTCTTTGCATTAAGATCAGCGTTGTGAATTAGGGCAGGTCAGTATGCGCTGTGTGTGCGCTGTGTGTACATGGTGTGAAAGGTATAGCGCATGTACAGAAAGGTTCTGGGCGTAGTGTTGCTGTGCAACATGGATACTACTAAGACCAGCATACTTTGTGTAGTAGCTGGTTTAGTTATAGTAGTAGCATATTGTAGGTGAAGGGCAATATACATATATTAATATAATTTGATTAAATATATTTACTATGAAGAGTAAATGATGAATTTAAGTGTGAATAAAACAAAAAAGAAATTTTTTATAAATGAAATATAAGTAAGAAAAAAATTTGAGTACAAGGTAGAAAATAAGAATGACTACCAGATTATGAAATTAACAATATGTGAAACTTATTATTGATGAGAAAGAGTTCTATGACTCAAAGTTTGCAACGAATGCAGTTAGCATTCCAAATTGACAAGCTGATTAATTTATTCGTTGGAATTATTTAAAGAAAAAACGAGCTGCTCCATCCTTGTAAGGGAGGCCGTTAATTGTGTTTGAAAAGAAGCTATTTGGAGTTGCATATTTTGAAAGCTGTCTGAAACAAAAATCCTGAATTCTGAGTCAGGGAGATTTAGTAAATTGGAAGTGTAAGAAGAAATTTGTAGAGCGTCATTTCGATTGTGAATAGTAGGATTCTGTAATGTAAGAGCCGTTTTAGGCGGTGGAAAATTATCGGCAGTTTTGCCCAATATTCTTGGGAATTTTTCCCCACGCATTTGATGTGGAATATCCGCAAGATCATGTTTAGCGTTGAAGGAACGAACTCTGTCAGCATAAGACTTGGGCTGTGCGCCAGTTTTTCTGGAATTCGCTTCTATTGAAAACGCATTTGTGGTCAACTGATGAGGAGTAGCAGAAGAGGGATTCTTTCCAACAAAATTTTTAAATTGCGTATTGAAAGACCCATCTGCAGCTTGTGGCTTTTGCCTGGCATTTGACGGATCAGTCAAAGTGGGAAAATTGGCTTCATCAAAAGGCATAGAAGCAATTTGCATTGCTCGTGTTCTAGCAGGAAGCTGGTAAACCTTATTTCTCCTGGCCTTGACAGCAGCAAGAACTGGGCAGCCAGAAAAATTTGCAGTATGTGTGCCTTTGCAATTTGCGCACGTAGGAGGAGTGTCAAATTCTTTAGTGCAGGTGGATGACCAGTGTTCATTTCCACATTTTACACATCTGGGGGAGTGTCTACAAAATCTTGCAGTATGTTGAAATCGTTGGCAGCGCTTACATTGTGGTATGTCGAGGTTTTTCATTGTTGCCTCGACACGCACAATGAAGTTGCCAATATTTTTAATTTGAAAAATTCTCTCATTATTAGGTGTATTTAATAAATTAACGAAGAAGGCGTTTGGGGAATATTTAGCTGCAGGATCAGACTTCCTTTTATCAATAAAGGTGGGATTATGAACTCCCACAATGTCAAAGCCTTCGGCTGTTAAGGAACTTTTAATAGAATCGGAATTAGTAGCACGTGGCAATCCTCTGATGTAAACCCGAAGGGGCCTAAGCTCTTTCGGCTGGTGAGTGTGATAACAAAAATTATTTGTGTCCAAAAAATGAATAATAGCCCTATAATCTTCAGGGTTTTTGGCATGTATCCAAATATTGCCTGAAGTACCCATTTTTAAAAAGAATTGGGACGGTGAAACTACATCTGACAAAGCGACTAAAAAAGCAGTGGCATCCTCACATTCTGCTTGGATGGGAGGGGGCTTTCCAGTGAAAATAATGGGAGAATTTGGCTTACCCTGGGTTTCCAAGTCATCAGACTGCAAGGGAACGGGCTCGGCAACAACATTCTGGTTGGTATTTTGTTGGTTCGGCGGTGAAGCGGGAAGAGCACTCGCGCCTTCCATACATAATTTTTTTTTTTTTTTTTTTTTCATTCATTCTTTATTATGACGCACTGGCCGAAACTTATAACTATATATTACAAATTTAGCCTTATAATTAGTGCATATAGGCAGGAGGCATACAGCGTAAAAATTACCGCCTTAATCCTTCCAGTATGAATGGGTGGAGGGAGAAGCGAGAATGAAGCCGTAGCATGATGGTGTGGTACCCCGTTCCCTCATTGGGGCACCGGAAGAAGTAGGAGTTATTCCATGATGACATTGTACATTAAAATTATAAGGTAAATTAAAACTAGGGTCACAAGAAATTTCATTTTAGGGGAGAATAAGTATTTATAAATTCAATTAATTTGTGAGTAGACTAAATAATTTTTTGATAGTAGTTTATAAAGAAGATAATTTTAAAGAATTTAAATGTTGAAAATTAATTGTGATATGTTTTAAATTGTGTGTTTTAACGTGGTATTAAGAGTAGTTTAAATTTTAAATAAGACAATATAATATAAAGAAAGTTGAATAGATAACAATATTTCGTGATTTAAAGTGCAATATAAATTTTACAAAACGTATATGTGAAAGAGATATCGTTTTAAATTGGTAGCTAATTTAAGTTATGACTGTCAAACTAAGTTTAATTGTTTATAATCATAAAGATATATATTATGATTGCGTTTGTTTGTTTATTGTTTTGTTTTATTGTGTTAGTTTATTCAGATGCTTTTGATTATTATTATATTTTCTTATAAAGTTTTAGTTTAGGTATATATTGATATTGGTATTTGTGTTTTGTTTGTATTTGCGAAGTTTGTGTGTGTTTCCAACAGATGTCAGAGGCGGTAGTTTGTAGTTAATATAATGATCGGGTGATACGGTACCAAATGTCCTTGTTGAATTTTTAAAGTTTGTATGTGTTGCAAGATTTGAGATGGCAGCTTTTTAATTTGTTGGTGTTGAGTGACTGTATAAGTGTAGACGAGAAATTAGTTGTTAATTTCATGTTGATTTTGTGTTTATAAAGATGATTGCGTGAAAAATTTATTGCTTTAAATAGCGTTTTATGTTCTGGTTGTGTGTGTAATATGTATATGTTGACAGGGTGCGCTTTTATATCGTCGTGAAGTTTGGACGATACCATTTTAATAATTGCGTATTGTGTGTCCCAAATTTAGTAGACAATGATTGTACATGTTACTTGTAAATATTTTTAAACAATTATTCTTATGATAATTTTAATGTGTATAGGTGGATGTCCCAGATTTGGTTGATGTTTAGATAGGTTTCCAATTTTTCTTATGGTGAATATGATGTATTGCTTGTATAAATGATGACGGGAAATATTTGTTAAGTTGATGTTGATTTGTGATATATAATGTAATGTAGTGAGTGGCATTTCCAAGTTTGGTAATTTGATCGAATTTTAAAGTTACTGTTTATATGTGTAAAAGTTCAGCGGTTATTTAATTAACTGTGTAATTGCGATTTTTAAATTGTTGGTTATTGGCATCTGAATATTTTAGTAGAGTTTAATATGTTTTTAAATTTGTTATGGTTTGATGCAGAGAAGATCGAAAAGTATTTTAAGTTTTGGCAAGATATGAGCTAGTATTCTTACAATAGTTGTACATTTTAACAAGTGAGAATCAAATCTGAATTTAAAATTGCATCATTAATTGACCTTTTTGAATGTTAACGTAAACGTTAATTTAATACATGTTCAGGTTGCAGAGCGTTTAGTATGTCTTAAAAGGTACAATATTAACTAAAGTTGGAGGAATTCCAGGTTCCACCGGGATGATGATGAGCAGCGTTTGTATTTTAAAAAGGTAGGAGTCCAGATGCGAGCGATGATAAAGTGTGGCAGGTTAGCATGTTGAACGGTTGGTTCGTGTTGTTGCGACTGCGATTTAAAGCGGCTTTGTGAGTTGGCGGGAGGCAGCAACAGTGGCCGCCCCAGTCCATTACTATTTTGGTGAAAGTATCAAATACCAAGAGCAGGAACCGTTCGAGACGACGAATGGTAGAGCTTTAGATGGTGGTCTTCGGGTACCTGAGAAGTCGGGAGTGTTATTTTCTTTTTCTGTGATAATTGTGCAATATTGAATCTTTTCTCTTTTGTTTAAGTATATTGATATTTTATGTAATTTTTTGAATGCAATTGTCTTTACGCAAATTTTTAATGGGAATTTTACTTTGTTTGATTTAAGATGTAATATATTTTCTTTTTAGACTGATTTTAATAAATTGTTTTGATTGTAACTATATAATTTTAAATTCTATTTCCAGAAATTAGGAGTAAAGAAAAGATATAGCGAGAAGAAAAGAGAGAAAAGAGACAGAGAGCCCAGAAAATAAATTAAATTGAAAAGTTTAAAAATTGACATGGCCCTGACCAAGGCGCGCTCAATTATATCGCTGAAAACAGTGCAGCATATAGGAGCACGAGTCAGCCAGGACCACGCACGCTGGGCGGGCATAGGAGGAGCCAAGCATCCATCTGTACTTCACGGAGAGATGTCCATACACGGATCTGGGCCCCTCCCGCCAGGAAAAAATTCCTCCTTCGCCTCCCGAATCCAGTCTGCGAACGGAGAGATTGGCATAGAGGATCCGGGTCTAGGATTCCGCTCAGGCCGCGGGACGTGCACAGTCATCGTACGGACTGAGCAGCCATAAGGGGAAGGAGCAATTTGAAGTTAATATCTGAAAGAATAGAGAGAAAAGTTCAAAGCTAATTTTAGTAAGTAATCGAAAATTGTAATGAATTTCCAAGCTACGTAGGCTACAGATGTTAATTTGTTAATAAAGATTTTAATTATTGTTTCTATTAAAGATTTTGACGATGTATTATGTGCATTTGCCGGAGGCAGCAGCAGCTTAAACAAAAGCTTAAAGCTTTTATATAGTGTCTCCAGATGAAGTGAGAAAAACAGAAGAAGCTTTGGCGCATGCTTCTAATCAGTAGGCACATGCGCAAAGCGAAAATTAACCGAATATACCACTCGCACATATGAAATTTTAATGAAATTTTTATTTTCAGTGTATGACGAATGAAGGCCGAAATTATGTAGCGGCTTTTTTATCAGTGTTTTGTTATTGTAATTGTGCACAAACGGACGGACTGTACATGGTATATTTGATTTTATTGTATGCATATTGCAATTTTGACACTGTATTACATTGTTTTAGCAGCTATTTATTGAATATATTTATGATTTTAAAAGTGTTTGTATTCTTTGTATAGGTTTTAATTAAATTAATTTATGATTTTAGCACTGTTTGTAGTTTTGTGTAAGTTTATTAATTGAGGCATGGTCGAGCCCAGAATAATGTGATTTTTTATTGGCATATCTTTCCCCGGCACCGCACTTGTAGCAATTTAAAGTATTGCATATTAGCCGGAATCGAAGAAAAATATTATAGCGAATGAATCCATGTGAAACGCGTGGAGTAAAGTTTACTCGTTTTGATAATGAAAATTTTTAAACCAAATAGCCGACGCGACCAGCAATGGACAGCGGTTGTGAAGACAGTGTATTATTAAGCATATGCCAATGGCAAAGGCAGCTTAAGCAAAAGCTTAAAGCTTTTGTATACTAGCTCCGGTTGGAGCCGAAGGGGAGGGCTGAAGTGCAATATAGCAACAAAGCAGCAAAGGCTTTGGTACATGCGCCTAAATGATAGGCAACGAATAATAAAAACGAAAATGTATAAGCGAAACTGCAGGCACATATGATGTTAACTGTGGACAAATGCACCGAGTATATATTATTAACACGAATGTATTTTAAGAAATTATTTATTTCAAAGTATGATGGTAGCGGCCGAAATAAATCAGCAGATTTTTAAACATTGTTTTATTAATGTTTATAGGCACAAAGGGACCGAGTCCCATTTTGACTGGCGGTGTAATTGTAAATTAAAGTTGTGACACTTTTTAACAATTTTAAATTTTGTTTACGAATTTATTTAATGTTTGTACAATTTTAAAAAATATTAAGCGCTCGAATAGAGGCATTTTGAGTGTGTAGATTGGTTTTTTCCCAGCAGCAAGGGCACAAACGTGGGCAGCGAAATAGACTCCCACTGTAAGGCATTGTGCCGGCCGAAAAACAATGTAAATTGTTTGTTGTCGATTCTCTCGAACGAACGCACTTTTTAGCAACATTTAATTTGCATATTGGCAAGCACAAGAAAGAATTTGTAAAGAAATTTAATTCAAAATTGACACGTGGAGTGTATACTCATTTGGATATCGAATTTAAAACCGTGTAGCCGACGCGACAAGCATTCGACGATGGCTAAGATGACAATGTATTATGTGCATTTGCCGGAGGCAGCAGCAGCTTAAACAAAAGCTTAAAGCTTTTATATAGTGTCTCCAGATGAAGTGAGAAAAACAGAAGAAGCTTTGGCGCATGCTTCTAATCAGTAGGCACATGCGCAAAGCGAAAATTAACCGAATATACCACTCGCACATATGAAATTTTAATGAAATTTTTATTTTCAGTGTATGACGAATGAAGGCCGAAATTATGTAGCGGCTTTTTTATCAGTGTTTTGTTATTGTAATTGTGCACAAACGGACGGACTGTACATGGTATATTTGATTTTATTGTATGCATATTGCAATTTTGACACTGTATTACATTGTTTTAGCAGCTATTTATTGAATATATTTATGATTTTAAAAGTGTTTGTATTCTTTGTATAGGTTTTAATTAAATTAATTTATGATTTTAGCACTGTTTGTAGTTTTGTGTTAGTTTATTAATTGAGGCATGGTCGAGCCCAGAATAATGTGATTTTTTATTGGCATATCTTTCCCCGGCACCGCACTTGTAGCAATTTAAAGTATTGCATATTAGCCGGAATCGAAGAAAAATATTATAGCGAATGAATCCATGTGAAACGCGTGGAGTAAAGTTTACTCGTTTTGATAATGAAAATTTTTAAACCAAATAGCCGACGCGACCAGCAATGGACAGCGGTTGTGAAGACAGTGTATTATTAAGCATATGCCAATGGCAAAGGCAGCTTAAGCAAAAGCTTAAAGCTTTTGTATACTAGCTCCGGTTGGAGCCGAAGGGGAGGGCTGAAGTGCAATATAGCAACAAAGCAGCAAAGGCTTTGGTACATGCGCCTAAATGATAGGCAACGAATAATAAAAACGAAAATGTATAAGCGAAACTGCAGGCACATATGATGTTAACTGTGGACAAATGCACCGAGTATATATTATTAACACGAATGTATTTTAAGAAATTATTTATTTCAAAGTATGATGGTAGCGGCCGAAATAAATCAGCAGATTTTTAAACATTGTTTTATTAATGTTTATAGGCACAAAGGGACCGAGTCCCATTTTGACTGGCGGTGTAATTGTAAATTAAAGTTGTGACACTTTTTAACAATTTTAAATTTTGTTTACGAATTTATTTAATGTTTGTACAATTTTAAAAAATATTAAGCGCTCGAATAGAGGCATTTTGAGTGTGTAGATTGGTTTTTTCCCAGCAGCAAGGGCACAAACGTGGGCAGCGAAATAGACTCCCACTGTAAGGCATTGTGCCGGCCGAAAAACAATGTAAATTGTTTGTTGTCGATTCTCTCGAACGAACGCACTTTTTTTTTTTTTTTTTTTTTTCGTTTATTATGGCGCACAAGGCCGAGAAATGGGTACAACAAACTTAATCTAAAATTAAATACTAATCCCAATTTCAGCCAAGAGTGTGCAGTGATAGGAGGCAGCGACATTTAAATTTGTCTTAATCCTTCCCTTTTAAAAGAGTGGAGGGAATGCGGGGAGAATCCGAAGCAGTGATGATTAGGTACCCCTTCCCTCTTGGGGGCACCAAATGGTAGGTTAAATTTGTGAGTGTTGTACATAGTTGCATAATAGTATAGTATAAATGTAGTTAAATTTAAATGATACAGTGTGCAATATATGATTACTATGTGATAAGCAGTACATGTTAGATTTATGAATGTTGTGCAATAGTAGTATAATATAGTATATATATAATTAAGTTTATGTGATATGGTGTGCAATATAATGTGATAAGCAAATGCAAGTTAAATTGTGAATGTTGTACATATAGTGGTATAAAAGGTATATAAAAAATAATTAACTTTGTGTGATATGATGTGCAATATTTAAAATTAGTGTGATAGGCAAATGTGATATTTTTAAAGAATTTTAACAAAATATTTAAGACAAAATTTTGGACTTAAGAATAGTAAATGTAGTTTATAAAGTAAAAAATAAAAGCTATTACATTGAGATGAAAAGAAAATTTAAATTGTTTCATTTTGAAAATTATATAAGACAATATTTTGAAATGCGTGTAGCTCAGGCTTTTTAAATGTGAGGTGTAAGTTTAACAAAATAATATGTATGTATGTGTTGCTGGTAACAATAAATGTGGGCTTATAGAATATGACAATGGAACAGTGTTTATAAATTAAAGTAGATTCTAAGTTGGTGCTGCAGATGTTCCGAGGCTGAATGATGTCCAAGTCCGAGGATGTTGTGCCAGTAGTAACGACCTTGTGAGAAGCCGCCGGTTAGTCCATTATAAAAGTTTGGGGAAGTAAAATGAAGAACTAATTAGTGTTTAGTTATATCGAGGATAAATCCAAAGAAACAATAGAGATGTGTGATTTGTGGTAGAGTGTGCTGTTTGATGATGAGTATATTATAAGGTGTGAATCGGCATGAGTGTAGCAATGTGTGCAGAGAAGTGTGTGTAGACGGAATGATGTGTGTGTAGGGTAGGAGTCCAGGACCCAGTGCGACAGGATTAACAAAATGATGTGCGTATAAATGAATTATTTATATTATTGTTTACTTTAAGTGGTTTGAAAAATTTATGGATTAATGATTGATTTATGATGTGCGTTATTAAGGAATTTTGTTGTATTTTTATAATATTTATAAGGCTTGTTTTATGGTATTATGGGCTATTGTTATAATGAATTATGGAACTAAAGATTATTATTATTATATTGGCTTGACAAGTTTATTAAATGAAATGCGATTATTATGAGTTAGTTATTGTGGTATTTAAATTTATGAAATGAAGAAATGTGTAGATGTGTGATTTCGTTAAGTGTGTGTAATTTTTTATTCGATGATGGAATTTTATTTAATGTGTGTTTTGATTAGATGCATGTAATTAATTGTGAAGTTGTGTGGAGATGATATAGTGTTTATTATAGTATGTAGATTTTATAGGCAAAATTATAATTGCTTTGTAAATTTTTTCGGGGAATGTAAATAAGTAATTAAATTGGTGACTAGTTTGTAAATTATAGTGTGTTTTGTTTTAAGTTAATTTTTTGTGGTTTCAAATTTATAAAATGTGGACTTGTGTAAATATGCGTTTCCATTGAGTGATGAAGTTATGTAAATATACGATTTAATTAGGTGTATAAATTTTAAATTGTAGAATTGTGTGAAATAATATAGTATTAATTATGGTATGTGTATTAATGTAAATAATTTATAAGCAAATTTATGTTTGCTTTGTAGGTTTTAGCAGGAGATATAAATAGTTATTAAATGTGTGACTGGTTTATCAATTACAGGGTGTTGGTTTAAGTTAGTTATTGTGGTTTGTATTTTATGAAGTGATGCATTGTGTAAATGTGATGAGTTGTGTAAATGTGTGTTTCTATGAAGTTATGTAAGTATACGATTTAATTAGGTGTATAAATTTTAAATTGTAGAATTGTGTGAAATAATATAGTATTAATTATGGTATGTGTATTAATGTAAATAATTTATGAGCAAATTTATGTTTGCTTTGTAGGTTTTAGCGGGAGATATAAATAGTTATTAAATGTGTGACTGGTTTATCAATTACAGAGTGTTGGTTTAAGTTAGTTATTGTGGTTTGTATTTTATGAAGTGATGCATTGTGTAAATGTGATGAGTTGTGTAAATGTGTGTTTCTATTACGTGATGAGATTTTGTAAATATGCGTTTTGATTGTATAAATGTATGAGTTTAAATGTAAAGTTGTATAAGGTAATATGATATTAATTATAGTATGTAAAATAGTGTAAGTAATTTATAAGCAAATTAATATTTACTTTGTAGGTTTTTTTTTTTTTAACTAACGAGAAGCAGAAATGTCGACGAATTGTCCAGACCATGATGCGTTAATAAATTTGCGAACGTCAGGAATTAATGGAGGAGGATGTAACACCAAGTGTAAGGAGTATGGGCGTCCCTTCCGAGGTCGCGTGTGTCCATAATTTTGCGAACATTGGTTGCAGGGATGAGAGATCCGGGCTCCAGGCAGATGATTATTGTGATAAGATTAAAAATTAGGTGAATTAATTTGTATGTGAATTTAAAAGCCAATATATTTTGTTTATGTTTTGATTATGTGGTGAAAATAAAAAGGTTATATAGCCGATGATATACTTGTATGAAAAATGAATTAGTTATTATGTATTGCGGTATTTAAATGCAGTTATGAATGTTGTGTATGGTTATGGATGATTGATTTAAGTAATTTGTAATATTTACTGTATAAATGTTTGTCTATTTGTAGCGAGGTTGGGTCCGAATTTCCTGCATCAAGGCGTTTGAGAAGTATCGTTGGGATAAATATATCCGCAATAAATCTATATTTGTCCCGCGTTGCAGCAACATCCAACAGGAAGACAGCAGCCCTGCCATATAACAAAATAGGTGATTGGAACAGGTCACCAAGATGATTTCCAAACTGCAGACAAGATGACAGTAATGTGTACAATCTGGGTCACACGTTGCGTCCAGAAGCAGCATGAGTAATGGCCATTTAGCCATCATTCGATATGAATCCAAAAATTGGTGTGGGGACACATAGCGGCAGACAGATCCATGGTGAAGAGCGCAGTATATCATCACAGGTAATACGCAGCGAAAGTTATTTCAAGGCTGAGAAGTCGGAATAATTAGTATTTGGTTAGTAGAGAAGAAAGGCACGTTACCAAATTAACTGGAGAGGTGTGGGTCAGTGTAGCAACCGCACACCCGCACAAAACCAGGCAGTCCCGCAGACGCCAGGTGTGACACCGCTGAAGAGGGACACGTGGCCAACCTAAGCGACCAGTAGCATGGACAAGCAGCTGAGCTAGCTGACACCTCCAGCCGCCGCGACCAAACAGGAGACACGGCCCCCACAGCAACAGGATGACACCAGGCGCGCAAGGACACTTGGAGAAGAAAACACGGCACTATAGAAGCAATACGACAGAGTACTTTCTGTTAAGATTTTCTTTAATTGAGATTATAAAAATTTGTTTAAGCGCAGCGAAAAGCACATTCGTGTCTAGTATGAATAACCCGACTGAGGGTTGAGACAGAAAACATAGGCTATTAAAACTGGATTCTGGGTGTACCAGTGGAAAACTGCCGTTAAAAATAAAGCTCATTAACATAAAGCTCGAAAGACACACTCAAATTGAGCAGAATTAATTTATTAGAGCGGGGCTTAAAACACTTCGCTCATACTGATAGGTTACTCTTTGACAAAAAGAGAAAAATATTATAAAGAATAGATAAAGAAAAGAGAGTATATAGGTTATTCATAGTGATAAAGAAGAATTATAGACCCAGGAAATAGAAGAGTTTTGAGCGACCATGGCCAAGAAGCGCTCATTTATATCGCTGCTCGAGGCAGCATATCAGAGCACCAGTCGGCATAAACGCCCATAGATGGTAGAGGGGCGAAGAAGGGCCCAGAATCCAACTGTATAGAGTAAAAAATTCACACCATACACGGGTCTGGGTCCCTCCAAGCACGAAAAACCTCCATTAGATCAAGGAGCAACATGAATCGAAGACATAGTACAAGGCTATGAAAAGAAATTTTTCGAAGCATACTATGTGATTTAGTGAAATTTAGATGCAAGGTAAATAATTTTGGTATGAATAATAAAATTAAATAATCAAGGATTGCAGGTTGCTCAATTGACTATAGGAAGTTTAACAATGTTATGTTAAACATACTAAAATGTAGGTAACATAACAAATTTTTATACAAATACATGCCGCACAGAACCAAACTGGCCAGCAGACAAGATCAGGCGACAGAAGTTTAAGATAGGGAAAAAACATACTGGCAAAATCGAAGTTCTGTAATAAATACAAAATAATTGTTGGACAAGTTCGCGACTGAGACATGATGTGCACAGTTACCATGCAGTCGGCGAATCTAATCCACAATAATTCGGCGTATAAGTATACAAAGTTTATCAGAATTTAAATTACTGATGTAGTGTTGCCGTGGTATACACCGGCACTCCACACGAGACAGAACAACGTAGACAATGCGTAAGAACATAGGAGCGAAAAGAATGTCAACACACCGTATTTCAGAGCGAAGAAGAAGGTTGGCGGTAAATTTGAAAAATTCTGAGTTTACTTTAGATGTAGAAAAAATCGAGTTGATAAAGGAAATACTACATGAGATGAAAAAATTAATTAATTAGAGTTGTATTTGTATAATTTATTTAGTAGCTGCAGAGAGTTGCAATAAAAATATTACAATAAAAAGTTGCCCGCGATGAAAAAAGGGGAAATGAAAGCTCTGACTTGTAAGCGTGTGAAAAGAACGACAGTACTTTAAATAAGGGAGACAGAAATAAGACACTCGTGAGAGAATAAACGGAGAGCATTTTAGTATAAGAGTTCCAGCAAGCGTGTAAATAGGTGAATGACCTAGGCGAGCGTGAATTGAAGCTAGAAAAGTGGGATAGGTCAGTAATGCGCCTCATATACGCAGTGTGAATAATAAAGCAAACATATGTTAAAAGCTCTAAGGCGTGTATATCAGAAAAGTGCTTCGTATGCGTAATGTAAAGATGTGTGTGTAGTACGTATGCAGAACCCATTGAGCGCAGTATTGCAGTGCAGCATGTATACTACTAAGAATAGCCTACTTTATGTAGTGGCTGTTTAGTTTTAGTAGTGGTCAGGTGGACAGATAAGTAAAGTATAATATATTAATTGTGATGAAAGTAACTATGAAAAATAATAAGAAAGTATTATCAGATTTATACACCGAAAGTGTAGAAAAATGAAATTATAAAATTTCATGTAATTAAATAAACGTATAGATGTAATTATACCATATATGTATGCTTAATGCATAATAAGAGTATAAATATAATAGGAAATGACTGATATAGAGAATTTATTGGAAAACATTGGGTGGAGGGACTCTGTCTGATAAATTCTTAGGTCGATAGCGATTTGGTGGACCATTACCAGGTGCTAAAGAAAGTAATCCCCGAACGAGGACATTTTCATGCGTACGAATTTTTTCCTTATATCTGCTCGCATGGAGATTAATTTGATCCCAAACCGTAGCAATGTTAAAAGCATTGTGAATATCGGAGTTTCTCACGAATGGAGTAGCGTTTGTACAGCGACGTAAAGTAGAATTTTGTATAATTTGAATTTTTCTAATATGAACATCTGCGGCACAGCCCCATAGTTCAATTCCATATTTGTATGATGGCGCAATAATCTGATTATAAATAAGCAATTTATTTCGAATGCTGAGGCGAGAACGTGAGTTTAGAAGCCAATTATATTTACGTACTTTAGTTATAAGTGACGATCTAATAGTACCAATATGACTGTTCCATAATAGTTTTCTATCTAGTTTTAAGCCCAGATATACGACTGATGATTTCAATGGTATGACTACATTATCTAATCTTACGTCGGACATACGGAGATTCCGCCATGTAAAGTGCATGTGGGATGATTTCCTACAGTTTATCTTGATATTCCAAGATCTTGCCCAGTTGGAAAAGGTGACGAGGAAATTATTCATTAGACTGACGCATACAGAAGCATTAGCGTCGCTGAATAATATTGCAGTATCATCCGCATATGTGGCAATGAGTGATCTACTACGACAAAGTCTAGGAAGTTGCGGAGTTGGCATGTCACTAACAAAGACATTATAGAGGGTAGGTGCGAGGATGCTTCCCTGCGGGACACCGGCTCGAATTTGACGTACAGATGAAAAGCTACCCCTCTCTTTAACACAGAAGGAGCGATTTGATAAATAGGAAACGAAAAGCTCGTATAATGATTGGGGCAATATCGCTTTTAGTTTAAATAGAAGGCCGTTATGCCACACACGATCGAATGCCTGTTCAATATCAAGAAAAACAGCCGAGGTATATTGGTAACGGTCAAAAGTACAATGAACATGATTCACAATGCGATGTACTTGCTGGATAGTACTATGCTCCTTACGGAAGCCAAACTGGTGATCAGGTATAGTATTACTAAAATCAAGAATATCGTATAATCGGACGGACATGACAATTTCGAATAGTTTGGAAAGAGCGGGTAGTAAACTAATAGGTCTATAGTCTTTTAATTGACTTAGGGAACGACCAGACTTGGGTATCATGGTAACAGCTGCGCATTTCCAGCATGATGGAAAATATCGCAGCCTCAGCATGACGTTAAAGAGTTTAACTAAAAACATGATAGCCCTTTGAGGCAGGCAACGTAAAATTTGGTTAGTAATATTATCTAAGCCGGGGGCTTTTTTGATCTTTAAACTTGCTATGTGATTTGTTAATTCAGACGGACTGACATGACGGATGGGAACGGGTGATGCAGTTACAGCAGAGTTATCATCGATTGTATTTAATACATGTTCTGTTTGCGCACTAGAGGCAAAATCTAATGGAGTGAAGCGAGCTTCCAATTCGTTAGCAAAAGCCTCGGCAACTTCCAAGGGCGCAGTGCACCAATTGCCAGCGGCATCCTTAATAGGAGCGACCATATGAGGCTGTGTTTTAAGGTGTTTAGTGGCGCGCCACAGGTTAAAACCACCTTTTTTGGACGGATCGGCGTTTTGTAAAATAAAATTAAAGTGATCCGCTCGAATTCGTCTAAGGAAGTTGGAAAGTATGCGTGAAACAAATAGCCAATCCGATTTGTGAACTGGAGATCGAGAGCGAATATAAAGTTTTCTCAATTGACGTTTTAGGCGAGCCAGCTCGAGGGCTTCGGCTTTTAAAGGAGGCCGATAAAATATTTGATGAGAAGGGAACGGGCTATAAGTCGGTGTGGCTGCGATGGCACAAGAACGAATTTTTGCTGTAAAAATGTTAATTGCATCCTCTATGTCATTAATTGTATTGATGTCCATGTTTAAATGGATACAATTATTGAGAAGAGTTTTGAAGTTTTTAACATTGGTATTTTTTGTGAAAAGTTTCGAGTTTGCAGTTAAATCAGTATCTGGGGGGAGAGATATTGATGACAATCCAAATTTTAAAGTGGCAATGAGTGGGAGGTGATCACTTGTTAAATCAAAGTGCCTACTGATGCTCATTAAGGAATGTGGAATATCTCGAGTTACAGCAAAATCCAATACAGACGGTGTAGCGCCACTACGTGGAAAATGAGTGGGCTCGGCTGTAGAAAGAATATTTAATCTTTCAGAAGATAGAATAATGTCAGCTAAAGCAGAGCCGCGCGGGCAGCTTCGAAAGTTGCCCCACAATCGGTGTTTGGCATTCCAGTCGCCTCCAATGAAAAATTTGTCGCCAAGTTGGTTAAAAAGTGTTGAGAAAAACAAATGTGAAACCAATTGATTAGGTGGCCAATAGCAAGAGGCAATAGTGATAAAACCGATGTAAGTATTTATTACAATGCGGCAAATATGAGAGTGCTCTTCCGAAATTGGAGGGAGAGGCTGATAAGGAATTTTATTAGAGATAATGATAGCCGAACCACCAGCAGCAGACCGAGTATTTTGGTTAAAAGCGAAAAGAAGATCATAGCCAGGAATCGAAGTTGTAATGTTAGAGGAGAGTTTAATCTCCGAAATTAACATGATGTCAATCTTGTTGCTTGTAAGAAAAAGTTCAATATCGTGGAACTTGCGGCGGATGCCGTTTGAATTCCAAATTGACAATCTGATTGTGTTATTCATTGTGGTTGGAAAGCGAGAGAACCAGCTGCTCCATCCTGGCAAAGGAGGCCTTTAGCTGATTTTGAAAGCAGGTAATTTGATACTGCATGTAATCAAAGCTGTTCGAAACGTAAGTTCTGAATTCTTTTTCAGGAAGATTTAAGAAGTTTGTAGTAGGAGACTCGGTTTGGAGACCGTCTCTCTGGTTTGAGGCTGTGGGGATTTGCTGAGAGCGTACCGTTTGTGAAGTTGAAGGGATATTTGCAGTTTTTCCCAGTATTCTTGGAATTTTTTCCCCTTGCCATTGGGACGGAATATCCGCAAGAATATGTTTGGTACTAAGGGAGCGTACCATGTCGGCATATGTTGTAGGCTGCGCTACCGGCTTTTTAAGGCTGCCTTCTGCTGGTGGAGTAGGGTTTTTTTTAACGAAATTGGTAAATTCCGTATTGAAAGATCCATCTGCTGTTTCAATATTTTGCCTGGCCTTTGATGGATTGGGCGGAGGAGGAAAATCGGCCTGTCTAAGTGGAGCTGATGCAAGTTGCAGTGCACGAGTTCGAGCCGGAAGCTGATGGAATTTGTTACGTCTGGCTTTTAGTGCCGCTAAAATAGGGCAACCAGAATAATTGGCTGTATGAGAGCCTTTGCAATTAGCACATGTGGGAAGTGTATCAATGTGTTTTGTGCAGGTGGCTGACAAGTGGTCATTCCCACATTTAACACACTTGGGATTATGTTTGCAAAATTTTGCGGTGTGTTCAAAGCGTTGACATCGCTTACACTGCGGTATATCAAGGTTTTTGTTTGTTGCCTCAACACGGACAATATAGTTACCAATGTTCTTGATTTGGAAAATTCTCTCGTTTTTGGGAGTGTTAAGGAGATTAACAAAAAACGCATTTGGAGAGAATTTCACAGCCTGATCAGGTTTGCGTTTGTCAACAAAGGTAGGGTTGTGAACACTCACTATATCAAAACCCTGATCAGTTAACGAGTCAATTATATGTTTAGGAGGGGTAGCACGCGGTAAGCCTCTGACGTACACACGAAGGGGCCTGAGTTCTTTTGGCTGATGGGTGTGATACCGAAAATCATTAGCATCAAGAAAATGAATAATTTTCCTGTATTCGTCAGGAGCCTTGGAGTGCACCCAAACATTGCCCAAAGTGCCCATTTTTAAAAGAAACATGGTCGGCAATACCACATTTGATAAGGAAGTGAGCAATATTGAGGCATCATCGCATTCTACCTGAATGGGTGGGGGCTTTCCAGAGAAAATAAGAGCAAAATTTGGCTTACCCTGGTTCTCCAAGTCGGACTGTGAGGGAGTAGGCTCCGCAACTTCATTTTGTATAGAAGTATGCTGGTTTGGTGGTGTAGTAGGAGGAGCACTCGAGCCTTCCATATGGGACGAGTCACTGTCAAGGTCTCCCTCGTCACTTTCCAATTCAATGAGGTCTGGCCTGGTTTGATCCTGGGCATCGCGCCTTTGAGTGTCGTGCTGAGCGGCCCTTGCCGAGGCAGAGGTACGTCGCACAGCAGCACTGGAACGGACGCGTCGTGTTTTTGGCGAAGTATGGGGTGCATTGGCACGCTTATAAATCGATGCCGTGTTGCTACCCAGGTTTGCCGCCTCCTCCACAGATGGATTATAGGGCTTGACGGGAATATGGAGATCACCTGAACGCCGAACCACGGTTGTGGAATTAATAACTGGGTGAAAAACCTTCTTTGGAGTAGAACTAGAAGGTTCATGTTTACTAGTGTCCTTCTTTGGAGATGGTGAAAGTGAAGTGGGCTTGGAACTTCCGGCACACAAGAGGACATTAGAAGTAACCAAGGGAGGCCCCTTTGGACTTCTTTTAGGCTTAGCCGCCGTTAACTTGGATCTATCTTGATTCATCTTTAGAAAAAGGAAAAAGTATGGAGATTAGTATAGAAAAAATTTATTTAATGGTCAAAGCTTAGAGTCGAGTTATTCATCGGATAATTAAATTTGAAAAACAAGGATGACACTGTAGTACTAACCCTAATGCTAAGGGCCACACCACGCAAGAAGAAAATCCACCACCGGGCCCAAGCACGTGCAGAAGTATGGCCACAAACAGCGCGAACTTACCAGACCTGACCCACAAAGGAGAAACAAATCCAGCATCCACGCACTGCAGCAGCCAGAAAATCGACACGGCCAGAATAACCAGGCAGGGGAAAGTTCAAACGCACGGGCAGCCAATGCACAAGATCAGACAGAAAGTCAAAAAAAAAAATTTTTGTCAAAGCTGTGGAAAAGCTGTGAAAAATTTGAAAAATAAATAAAAATTAATGAATAAGAATGAAAATAAATAAGAATGAAAATAAATAAGAATGAAAAATTAATGAGACAAATGAAGGTCAAGATAGATGAAGGTCAAGACACAATAGGTCAAGACAAATCAAGGTCAAATCGAAAACACGTAATGACAGTATAGGCACGCACTCACACCCATGCAATCCTACCAACACTAGTGTAATACTGTTGAAAAGGGACACGTGGCCAGCCTAAGCGACCAGCAGCATGGACAAGCAGCTGAGCTAGCTGACACCTCCAGCCGCCGCGACCAAACAGGAGACACGGCCCCCACAGCAACAGGATGACACCAGGCGCGCAAGGACACTTGGAGAAGAAAACACGGCACTATAGAAGCAATACGACAGAGTACTTTCTGTTAAGATTTTCTTTAATTGAGATTATAAAAATTTGTTTAAGCGCAGCGAAAAGCACATTCGTGTCTAGTATGAATAACCCGACTGAGGGTTGAGACAGAAAACATAGGCTATTAAAACTGGATTCTGGGTGTACCAGTGGAAAACTGCCGTTAAAAATAAAGCTCATTAACATAAAGCTCGAAAGACACACTCAAATTGAGCAGAATTAATTTATTAGAGCGGGGCTTAAAACACTTCGCTCATACTGATAGGTTACTCTTTGACAAAAAGAGAAAAATATTATAAAGAATAGATAAAGAAAAGAGAGTATATAGGTTATTCATAGTGATAAAGAAGAATTATAGACCCAGGAAATAGAAGAGTTTTGAGCGACCATGGCCAAGAAGCGCTCATTTATATCGCTGCTCGAGGCAGCATATCAGAGCACCAGTCGGCATAAACGCCCATAGATGGTAGAGGGGCGAAGAAGGGCCCAGAATCCAACTGTATAGAGTAAAAAATTCACACCATACACGGGTCTGGGTCCCTCCAAGCACGAAAAACCTCCATTAGATCAAGGAGCAACATGAATCGAAGACATAGTACAAGGCTATGAAAAGAAATTTTTCGAAGCATACTATGTGATTTAGTGAAATTTAGATGCAAGGTAAATAATTTTGGTATGAATAATAAAATTAAATAATCAAGGATTGCAGGTTGCTCAATTGACTATAGGAAGTTTAACAATGTTATGTTAAACATACTAAAATGTAGGTAACATAACAAATTTTTATACAAATACATGCCGCACAGAACCAAACTGGCCAGCAGACAAGATCAGGCGACAGAAGTTTAAGATAGGGAAAAAACATACTGGCAAAATCGAAGTTCTGTAATAAATACAAAATAATTGTTGGACAAGTTCGCGACTGAGACATGATGTGCACAGTTACCATGCAGTCGGCGAATCTAATCCACAATAATTCGGCGTATAAGTATACAAAGTTTATCAGAATTTAAATTACTGATGTAGTGTTGCCGTGGTATACACCGGCACTCCACACGAGACAGAACAACGTAGACAATGCGTAAGAACATAGGAGCGAAAAGAATGTCAACACACCGTATTTCAGAGCGAAGAAGAAGGTTGGCGGTAAATTTGAAAAATTCTGAGTTTACTTTAGATGTAGAAAAAATCGAGTTGATAAAGGAAATACTACATGAGATGAAAAAATTAATTAATTAGAGTTGTATTTGTATAATTTATTTAGTAGCTGCAGAGAGTTGCAATAAAAATATTACAATAAAAAGTTGCCCGCGATGAAAAAAGGGGAAATGAAAGCTCTGACTTGTAAGCGTGTGAAAAGAACGACAGTACTTTAAATAAGGGAGACAGAAATAAGACACTCGTGAGAGAATAAACGGAGAGCATTTTAGTATAAGAGTTCCAGCAAGCGTGTAAATAGGTGAATGACCTAGGCGAGCGTGAATTGAAGCTAGAAAAGTGGGATAGGTCAGTAATGCGCCTCATATACGCAGTGTGAATAATAAAGCAAACATATGTTAAAAGCTCTAAGGCGTGTATATCAGAAAAGTGCTTCGTATGCGTAATGTAAAGATGTGTGTGTAGTACGTATGCAGAACCCATTGAGCGCAGTATTGCAGTGCAGCATGTATACTACTAAGAATAGCCTACTTTATGTAGTGGCTGTTTAGTTTTAGTAGTGGTCAGGTGGACAGATAAGTAAAGTATAATATATTAATTGTGATGAAAGTAACTATGAAAAATAATAAGAAAGTATTATCAGATTTATACACCGAAAGTGTAGAAAAATGAAATTATAAAATTTCATGTAATTAAATAAACGTATAGATGTAATTATACCATATATGTATGCTTAATGCATAATAAGAGTATAAATATAATAGGAAATGACTGATATAGAGAATTTATTGGAAAACATTGGGTGGAGGGACTCTGTCTGATAAATTCTTAGGTCGATAGCGATTTGGTGGACCATTACCAGGTGCTAAAGAAAGTAATCCCCGAACGAGGACATTTTCATGCGTACGAATTTTTTCCTTATATCTGCTCGCATGGAGATTAATTTGATCCCAAACCGTAGCAATGTTAAAAGCATTGTGAATATCGGAGTTTCTCACGAATGGAGTAGCGTTTGTACAGCGACGTAAAGTAGAATTTTGTATAATTTGAATTTTTCTAATATGAACATCTGCGGCACAGCCCCATAGTTCAATTCCATATTTGTATGATGGCGCAATAATCTGATTATAAATAAGCAATTTATTTCGAATGCTGAGGCGAGAACGTGAGTTTAGAAGCCAATTATATTTACGTACTTTAGTTATAAGTGACGATCTAATAGTACCAATATGACTGTTCCATAATAGTTTTCTATCTAGTTTTAAGCCCAGATATACGACTGATGATTTCAATGGTATGACTACATTATCTAATCTTACGTCGGACATACGGAGATTCCGCCATGTAAAGTGCATGTGGGATGATTTCCTACAGTTTATCTTGATATTCCAAGATCTTGCCCAGTTGGAAAAGGTGACGAGGAAATTATTCATTAGACTGACGCATACAGAAGCATTAGCGTCGCTGAATAATATTGCAGTATCATCCGCATATGTGGCAATGAGTGATCTACTACGACAAAGTCTAGGAAGTTGCGGAGTTGGCATGTCACTAACAAAGACATTATAGAGGGTAGGTGCGAGGATGCTTCCCTGCGGGACACCGGCTCGAATTTGACGTACAGATGAAAAGCTACCCCTCTCTTTAACACAGAAGGAGCGATTTGATAAATAGGAAACGAAAAGCTCGTATAATGATTGGGGCAATATCGCTTTTAGTTTAAATAGAAGGCCGTTATGCCACACACGATCGAATGCCTGTTCAATATCAAGAAAAACAGCCGAGGTATATTGGTAACGGTCAAAAGTACAATGAACATGATTCACAATGCGATGTACTTGCTGGATAGTACTATGCTCCTTACGGAAGCCAAACTGGTGATCAGGTATAGTATTACTAAAATCAAGAATATCGTATAATCGGACGGACATGACAATTTCGAATAGTTTGGAAAGAGCGGGTAGTAAACTAATAGGTCTATAGTCTTTTAATTGACTTAGGGAACGACCAGACTTGGGTATCATGGTAACAGCTGCGCATTTCCAGCATGATGGAAAATATCGCAGCCTCAGCATGACGTTAAAGAGTTTAACTAAAAACATGATAGCCCTTTGAGGCAGGCAACGTAAAATTTGGTTAGTAATATTATCTAAGCCGGGGGCTTTTTTGATCTTTAAACTTGCTATGTGATTTGTTAATTCAGACGGACTGACATGACGGATGGGAACGGGTGATGCAGTTACAGCAGAGTTATCATCGATTGTATTTAATACATGTTCTGTTTGCGCACTAGAGGCAAAATCTAATGGAGTGAAGCGAGCTTCCAATTCGTTAGCAAAAGCCTCGGCAACTTCCAAGGGCGCAGTGCACCAATTGCCAGCGGCATCCTTAATAGGAGCGACCATATGAGGCTGTGTTTTAAGGTGTTTAGTGGCGCGCCACAGGTTAAAACCACCTTTTTTGGACGGATCGGCGTTTTGTAAAATAAAATTAAAGTGATCCGCTCGAATTCGTTTTTTTTTTTTGACTTTTTTTTTCGTTTATTATGGCGCACAAGGCCGAGAAATGGGTACAACAAACTTAATCTAAAATTAAATACTAATCCCAATTTCAGCCAAGAGTGTGCAGTGATAGGAGGCAGCGACATTTAAATTTGTCTTAATCCTTCCCTTTTAAAAGAGTGGAGGGAATGCGGGGAGAATCCGAAGCAGTGATGATTAGGTACCCCTTCCCTCTTGGGGGCACCAAATGGTAGGTTAAATTTGTGAGTGTTGTACATAGTTGCATAATAGTATAGTATAAATGTAGTTAAATTTAAATGATACAGTGTGCAATATATGATTACTATGTGATAAGCAGTACATGTTAGATTTATGAATGTTGTGCAATAGTAGTATAATATAGTATATATTGAATAGATTATATATTCGCTGAAAAGGGAAGGGCTCAGTAGGAGTAAAGTAAAAGACAATAGTCGCGGACCGCCGTGCGTCTGTTCGCTTTAGAGTTTTATTGGAGACTGACACTTTTGCTATACATATTCTTTATGCTTACATTCGTATGCAACAGTGACAGATAACTTGTAGATAACATAAGATTATTATCTGCTTATATTAACATGCGTGCATTGGTACTTATGTTTGTATTGATTTTCAACACCCTTCCTCAATGCAAACATGTTTTACAAAAATTTTCAAATCAAATTTAACAGCTTTGTAAAATGAACATGCTTCGCTTTAGGGAGATTTTTCGTTAAAATATCAGCTATCATTTCATTGGTTGATGTATACTGTAAAACAATTTGTTCTTCGTTTACAACCTGTCTTGCAAAATGATATCTAATATCAATATGCTTTGTTCTTTCATGGTGTACAGGATTCTTAGCTAATTGTTGAGCACTTAAATTATCGCCATGAAGAATAGTTGGAGTACTCGAGTCACCGCAGCCAATCTCCACTATAAGACGCCGTAGGTATATGGCCTCCTTACACGCAGTTGAAAGAGCCATATACTCCGCCTCCGTGCTGCTAAGTGCCACGCTGCGTTGCTTTTCAGATCGCCAGGATATGGGTCCTCCAGCCAAGTAGTATACATAGCCAGTATACGACTTGCGATCGATGCGGTCGCCACCCCAGTCTGCATCCACATAGCCGGTAAGGGGTTGTCCACACTCTTTGTAGTGCAACTTCAGGTCCACAGTTGACGCCAGGTATCGAAGCACATGTTTTACACCCACTAGGTGCTCTGCATGCGGATCTTGATTCCGTTGAGCTAACTTGGCAACGGAATGCAATATGTCTGGCCTTGTTGTAAGCGCCAGCCACATTAACTCGCCAATTGAAGACTGGTAGGATGCAATGTCAACCTTTTGACAATGCTCGCTGGTACATATCACTTGGAAACCAGCATCCAGTGGGGTCGCTGTAGGTCTACAGGTCTCGCATCCATGTTCACGCAATATGTCTTTGATGTATTGCGAATTGCTTAGCGAAATTTCGCCAAGCTCACCGTCGCGCTGCACTTCCATGCCAAGGAACAAATGCAGCTCTCCCTTGTCAACACATTCAAACGATGTTGTAATGGCTGACTTGATGTTGGCCAAGTCCTCTTTTGATCGGCATGCTATAATTATATCATCAACATAAACAAGGATTAATGATAAGTCACCTCTTCCGTTCCTTTTGTAAAGACACGGTTCATTTTCACATGCTACAAAATCTATGCCTTGTAGTACACAATCGAGCTTGGAGTTCCACTCGCGCCCCGACTGCTTCAATCCATATATTGCCTTTTTAAGCAATAAAGCCTTACTTGGATTATTGGGATCTGTGTATCCCTGTGGCTGCTTCATATAAACAGTTTCATGCAGGTCGCTATTCAAATAGGCGGTACACACATCTATCTGGTGAAGGTACAGCTTCAATTCCGCTGCTAACGCCAAAATAAACCGCACGGTTTCCAATCTGCAAACGGGTGAGAACGTCTCTACATAGTTCACGCCATACTTCTGGGAGCACCCTTTAGCAACGAGTCGTGCCTTGAAACGTTCGACTTTTCCATCAGAGTCACGTTTCAGGCTGTATACCCACTTGCAACCAACTGCTCGCTGATCTTTTGGTAAATCAGCCATCTGCCAGGTTTCGTTTGATTGTAGTGCCTGATATTCCTTTTGCATCGCCTCTTGCCAGAATACTGCATGTGTGCTACCAACGGCCTGATCATAGGATGTCGGAACCATTACGTCACTAGCAACCAATGCTCCAAGCACATTGTATTGCTTTCTTGGACGACCAGGTTTACCATTTCGAACAATTTTAGGCCGGCCTGGCCCAATCTTCACAGTATCCTCGTCAGAGTCTTCTTTTTCGACTGCACTCTCATATGCGTTGGAGCTGCTGTCGTCAGAACTGTGCTCACTGTCATCGTCGTCGATGCTTCTGTCACCATCCGTGTGAGTGACATGCTCTTGAACCTCGCATGCAGGAAAATCTACCGTAACGGTATCTTCATTGGTATGACCACCACAACGCTCATCAAATAGAATGTCTCGTTTTTCGACAATCGTCCTCGTCTCTGGGTCGTATAACCGATAGCCTTTGGCTGCTACCGAATACCCAACCATACGGTACTCATGCCCTTTGGGTTTGAATTTGCCTTTACGGGGACCCTTTGCAAGTGCAACTGCAATGGAACCAAAAACTTTTAGATGGCTAACACAGGGTTTCTTACCTGTCCACGCTTCCATTGGAGTCAGGTTGTTCAGTGCACTGGTAGGTGATCTGTTTCTTATGTATACTGCTGTGTTGACTGCTTCGGCCCACAAAGACTCGCCTAGGCCCGACTGCACCAATAAGCATCTGGACATCTCCGTTAATGTCCGGTTTGCTCTTTCCGCCACGCCGTTCTGCTGCGGAGTATAAGCCACGGTCAATTGCCTTGCAATACCATGGTGTTTCAGGAAACCGTTGAATGTTGTGTTGACAAACTCGCCTCCATTGTCGGTTCGAATACATTTGAGCTTTTTATCTGTTTGCCGTTCAACCAAGTTTTTAAATTCGACGAACTTACTGAACACTTCATCTTTCTTCCGCAAAAAATAAACAAATATACGCCTGGACTTGTCATCGATGAAGGTCAGAAAGTATTTGGATCCAGCAAGTGACTTCGTGTCGAATGGGCCGCATACATCAGCATGAACCAGTTCCAACAGCTCTTCGGCACGGTTAGTGCTTACCTTTGGGAATGGCTGTACATGTATTTTGCTTAGCATACACGTTTTGCAATTCAAGTTGTCTGGGAAAACAACCTTTCCAATACCACGCACTAGCTCTTTGCTGATCACTTCCTTCAGACTGGTAAAATTTAAATGGCCATAACGCTTATGCCACAATGTACCATCTGATTCAGTTGCGGAATAACACCTATTTTGTTTGCCTTGAAACATATAAAGGTTCCCAACTTTATTCGCTTTCAGTATACACTCGCCGTTTTGTATAACTTTAGCAAAATGTGGCCCAAAATGTATAACATTGTTCTTTTGCACTGACCGGCTGACGGACATAAAGTTGCCATTCATTTTCGGTACATACAGTACATCTGACAACACCAAGGTACAAAGTTCTGTCTGTAACTTCACCTCTCCTCTGCCTTCGGCCTTCAGGAAACCAGCGTCAGCTAAACCGATCATTTCAGTGTGCGCAATAAATTTTGAAAATAACGTCTTATCGCAACACATATGGCTTGTTGCTCCGCTGTCCAGACACCACATGTTGTTCTCTATCTTTCCAACGTCCAACGCATTTAACAAGCTGCTCTGCTTTTCCATCTCTTTCTTTGTCGATTGCTTTTTCCCTTCACCGCGAATTTTCTCACGCTTGCACTGTGCCTTGTAGTGCCCTTTTTCGCCGCAGTTGTAGCAAACGACGATTTTTGAATTCCTTTTTGAATTCGCTTTGGAATGCGCGACGATCTGCTGCGTAGCTATAAATGCTCTTGCATTCTCGCTCTCTCCATCTGCATTGCCTCTGCGCTCTCCCTCTTCCATCAGCTTGATACATAACACATCAAATGACGGTAAATTGTCACGCGTCTCAATGGCGACGACAAAATTTTCGTATGGTTCGGGCAAGCTTGACAACAACACGATTGTTTTTAACTCATCATTTAATTCGATGCCAACTGTACACAAACCATCCAGAATTTCGTTAAATTCGTGTATGTAACTTGAAATGCTTTGGCCTTGAAACATGCGTTTGCCTAGCAATTTCTTGTACAGCGACACTTTCCGTACAGGTCCACTCGGCTGATGAACGTCCTTTAACTTTTTCCATGCCTCGTACGAAGTGTTGCAATTTTTAATGAAGCCCAATTGTGAAGCTTTTACACTTAGCGTTATAATTGCTAATGCCTTTTCATCTTTTGGCCTTGAACTCTCAGTATTACTAGGTTCAGCACCTGATGCCACACTCCACAATTCCGCGTGCACTAAGACAGATCGCATCTGTATGCTCCATGAGTCATAGTTATGCTCTTCCAATTTGTCTATTTGATATAGCGCACTCATTTTTTAAATGTTATATTTCTTGAGTCACCAAACGATTACTATTTCACAATACTTTGAACTTCTCCTATGAGCCTATATGCCCTGGGCCCATAACCTATTGAATAGATTATATATTCGCTGAAAAGGGAAGGGCTCAGTAGGAGTAAAGTAAAAGACAATAGTCGCGGACCGCCGTGCGTCTGTTCGCTTTAGAGTTTTATTGGAGACTGACACTTTTGCTATACATATTCTTTATGCTTACATTCGTATGCAACAGTGACAGATAACTTGTAGATAACATAAGATTATTATCTGCTTATATTAACATGCGTGCATTGGTACTTATGTTTGTATTGATTTTCAACAGTATATATATAATTAAGTTTATGTGATATGGTGTGCAATATAATGTGATAAGCAAATGCAAGTTAAATTGTGAATGTTGTACATATAGTGGTATAAAAGGTATATAAAAAATAATTAACTTTGTGTGATATGATGTGCAATATTTAAAATTAGTGTGATAGGCAAATGTGATATTTTTAAAGAATTTTAACAAAATATTTAAGACAAAATTTTGGACTTAAGAATAGTAAATGTAGTTTATAAAGTAAAAAATAAAAGCTATTACATTGAGATGAAAAGAAAATTTAAATTGTTTCATTTTGAAAATTATATAAGACAATATTTTGAAATGCGTGTAGCTCAGGCTTTTTAAATGTGAGGTGTAAGTTTAACAAAATAATATGTATGTATGTGTTGCTGGTAACAATAAATGTGGGCTTATAGAATATGACAATGGAACAGTGTTTATAAATTAAAGTAGATTCTAAGTTGGTGCTGCAGATGTTCCGAGGCTGAATGATGTCCAAGTCCGAGGATGTTGTGCCAGTAGTAACGACCTTGTGAGAAGCCGCCGGTTAGTCCATTATAAAAGTTTGGGGAAGTAAAATGAAGAACTAATTAGTGTTTAGTTATATCGAGGATAAATCCAAAGAAACAATAGAGATGTGTGATTTGTGGTAGAGTGTGCTGTTTGATGATGAGTATATTATAAGGTGTGAATCGGCATGAGTGTAGCAATGTGTGCAGAGAAGTGTGTGTAGACGGAATGATGTGTGTGTAGGGTAGGAGTCCAGGACCCAGTGCGACAGGATTAACAAAATGATGTGCGTATAAATGAATTATTTATATTATTGTTTACTTTAAGTGGTTTGAAAAATTTATGGATTAATGATTGATTTATGATGTGCGTTATTAAGGAATTTTGTTGTATTTTTATAATATTTATAAGGCTTGTTTTATGGTATTATGGGCTATTGTTATAATGAATTATGGAACTAAAGATTATTATTATTATATTGGCTTGACAAGTTTATTAAATGAAATGCGATTATTATGAGTTAGTTATTGTGGTATTTAAATTTATGAAATGAAGAAATGTGTAGATGTGTGATTTCGTTAAGTGTGTGTAATTTTTTATTCGATGATGGAATTTTATTTAATGTGTGTTTTGATTAGATGCATGTAATTAATTGTGAAGTTGTGTGGAGATGATATAGTGTTTATTATAGTATGTAGATTTTATAGGCAAAATTATAATTGCTTTGTAAATTTTTTCGGGGAATGTAAATAAGTAATTAAATTGGTGACTAGTTTGTAAATTATAGTGTGTTTTGTTTTAAGTTAATTTTTTGTGGTTTCAAATTTATAAAATGTGGACTTGTGTAAATATGCGTTTCCATTGAGTGATGAAGTTATGTAAATATACGATTTAATTAGGTGTATAAATTTTAAATTGTAGAATTGTGTGAAATAATATAGTATTAATTATGGTATGTGTATTAATGTAAATAATTTATAAGCAAATTTATGTTTGCTTTGTAGGTTTTAGCAGGAGATATAAATAGTTATTAAATGTGTGACTGGTTTATCAATTACAGGGTGTTGGTTTAAGTTAGTTATTGTGGTTTGTATTTTATGAAGTGATGCATTGTGTAAATGTGATGAGTTGTGTAAATGTGTGTTTCTATGAAGTTATGTAAGTATACGATTTAATTAGGTGTATAAATTTTAAATTGTAGAATTGTGTGAAATAATATAGTATTAATTATGGTATGTGTATTAATGTAAATAATTTATGAGCAAATTTATGTTTGCTTTGTAGGTTTTAGCGGGAGATATAAATAGTTATTAAATGTGTGACTTTTTTGACTTTTTTTTTTTCGTTTATTATGGCGCACAAGGCCGAGAAATGGGTACAACAAACTTAATCTAAAATTAAATACTAATCCCAATTTCAGCCAAGAGTGTGCAGTGATAGGAGGCAGCGACATTTAAATTTGTCTTAATCCTTCCCTTTTAAAAGAGTGGAGGGAATGCGGGGAGAATCCGAAGCAGTGATGATTAGGTACCCCTTCCCTCTTGGGGGCACCAAATGGTAGGTTAAATTTGTGAGTGTTGTACATAGTTGCATAATAGTATAGTATAAATGTAGTTAAATTTAAATGATACAGTGTGCAATATATGATTACTATGTGATAAGCAGTACATGTTAGATTTATGAATGTTGTGCAATAGTAGTATAATATAGTATATATATAATTAAGTTTATGTGATATGGTGTGCAATATAATGTGATAAGCAAATGCAAGTTAAATTGTGAATGTTGTACATATAGTGGTATAAAAGGTATATAAAAAATAATTAACTTTGTGTGATATGATGTGCAATATTTAAAATTAGTGTGATAGGCAAATGTGATATTTTTAAAGAATTTTAACAAAATATTTAAGACAAAATTTTGGACTTAAGAATAGTAAATGTAGTTTATAAAGTAAAAAATAAAAGCTATTACATTGAGATGAAAAGAAAATTTAAATTGTTTCATTTTGAAAATTATATAAGACAATATTTTGAAATGCGTGTAGCTCAGGCTTTTTAAATGTGAGGTGTAAGTTTAACAAAATAATATGTATGTATGTGTTGCTGGTAACAATAAATGTGGGCTTATAGAATATGACAATGGAACAGTGTTTATAAATTAAAGTAGATTCTAAGTTGGTGCTGCAGATGTTCCGAGGCTGAATGATGTCCAAGTCCGAGGATGTTGTGCCAGTAGTAACGACCTTGTGAGAAGCCGCCGGTTAGTCCATTATAAAAGTTTGGGGAAGTAAAATGAAGAACTAATTAGTGTTTAGTTATATCGAGGATAAATCCAAAGAAACAATAGAGATGTGTGATTTGTGGTAGAGTGTGCTGTTTGATGATGAGTATATTATAAGGTGTGAATCGGCATGAGTGTAGCAATGTGTGCAGAGAAGTGTGTGTAGACGGAATGATGTGTGTGTAGGGTAGGAGTCCAGGACCCAGTGCGACAGGATTAACAAAATGATGTGCGTATAAATGAATTATTTATATTATTGTTTACTTTAAGTGGTTTGAAAAATTTATGGATTAATGATTGATTTATGATGTGCGTTATTAAGGAATTTTGTTGTATTTTTATAATATTTATAAGGCTTGTTTTATGGTATTATGGGCTATTGTTATAATGAATTATGGAACTAAAGATTATTATTATTATATTGGCTTGACAAGTTTATTAAATGAAATGCGATTATTATGAGTTAGTTATTGTGGTATTTAAATTTATGAAATGAAGAAATGTGTAGATGTGTGATTTCGTTAAGTGTGTGTAATTTTTTATTCGATGATGGAATTTTATTTAATGTGTGTTTTGATTAGATGCATGTAATTAATTGTGAAGTTGTGTGGAGATGATATAGTGTTTATTATAGTATGTAGATTTTATAGGCAAAATTATAATTGCTTTGTAAATTTTTTCGGGGAATGTAAATAAGTAATTAAATTGGTGACTAGTTTGTAAATTATAGTGTGTTTTGTTTTAAGTTAATTTTTTGTGGTTTCAAATTTATAAAATGTGGACTTGTGTAAATATGCGTTTCCATTGAGTGATGAAGTTATGTAAATATACGATTTAATTAGGTGTATAAATTTTAAATTGTAGAATTGTGTGAAATAATATAGTATTAATTATGGTATGTGTATTAATGTAAATAATTTATAAGCAAATTTATGTTTGCTTTGTAGGTTTTAGCAGGAGATATAAATAGTTATTAAATGTGTGACTGGTTTATCAATTACAGGGTGTTGGTTTAAGTTAGTTATTGTGGTTTGTATTTTATGAAGTGATGCATTGTGTAAATGTGATGAGTTGTGTAAATGTGTGTTTCTATGAAGTTATGTAAGTATACGATTTAATTAGGTGTATAAATTTTAAATTGTAGAATTGTGTGAAATAATATAGTATTAATTATGGTATGTGTATTAATGTAAATAATTTATGAGCAAATTTATGTTTGCTTTGTAGGTTTTAGCGGGAGATATAAATAGTTATTAAATGTGTGACTGGTTTATCAATTACAGAGTGTTGGTTTAAGTTAGTTATTGTGGTTTGTATTTTATGAAGTGATGCATTGTGTAAATGTGATGAGTTGTGTAAATGTGTGTTTCTATTACGTGATGAGATTTTGTAAATATGCGTTTTGATTGTATAAATGTATGAGTTTAAATGTAAAGTTGTATAAGGTAATATGATATTAATTATAGTATGTAAAATAGTGTAAGTAATTTATAAGCAAATTAATATTTACTTTGTAGGTTTTTTTTTTTTAACTAACGAGAAGCAGAAATGTCGACGAATTGTCCAGACCATGATGCGTTAATAAATTTGCGAACGTCAGGAATTAATGGAGGAGGATGTAACACCAAGTGTAAGGAGTATGGGCGTCCCTTCCGAGGTCGCGTGTGTCCATAATTTTGCGAACATTGGTTGCAGGGATGAGAGATCCGGGCTCCAGGCAGATGATTATTGTGATAAGATTAAAAATTAGGTGAATTAATTTGTATGTGAATTTAAAAGCCAATATATTTTGTTTATGTTTTGATTATGTGGTGAAAATAAAAAGGTTATATAGCCGATGATATACTTGTATGAAAAATGAATTAGTTATTATGTATTGCGGTATTTAAATGCAGTTATGAATGTTGTGTATGGTTATGGATGATTGATTTAAGTAATTTGTAATATTTACTGTATAAATGTTTGTCTATTTGTAGCGAGGTTGGGTCCGAATTTCCTGCATCAAGGCGTTTGAGAAGTATCGTTGGGATAAATATATCCGCAATAAATCTATATTTGTCCCGCGTTGCAGCAACATCCAACAGGAAGACAGCAGCCCTGCCATATAACAAAATAGGTGATTGGAACAGGTCACCAAGATGATTTCCAAACTGCAGACAAGATGACAGTAATGTGTACAATCTGGGTCACACGTTGCGTCCAGAAGCAGCATGAGTAATGGCCATTTAGCCATCATTCGATATGAATCCAAAAATTGGTGTGGGGACACATAGCGGCAGACAGATCCATGGTGAAGAGCGCAGTATATCATCACAGGTAATACGCAGCGAAAGTTATTTCAAGGCTGAGAAGTCGGAATAATTAGTATTTGGTTAGTAGAGAAGAAAGGCACGTTACCAAATTAACTGGAGAGGTGTGGGTCAGTGTAGCAACCGCACACCCGCACAAAACCAGGCAGTCCCGCAGACGCCAGGTGTGACACCGCTGAAGAGGGACACGTGGCCAACCTAAGCGACCAGTAGCATGGACAAGCAGCTGAGCTAGCTGACACCTCCAGCCGCCGCGACCAAACAGGAGACACGGCCCCCACAGCAACAGGATGACACCAGGCGCGCAAGGACACTTGGAGAAGAAAACACGGCACTATAGAAGCAATACGACAGAGTACTTTCTGTTAAGATTTTCTTTAATTGAGATTATAAAAATTTGTTTAAGCGCAGCGAAAAGCACATTCGTGTCTAGTATGAATAACCCGACTGAGGGTTGAGACAGAAAACATAGGCTATTAAAACTGGATTCTGGGTGTACCAGTGGAAAACTGCCGTTAAAAATAAAGCTCATTAACATAAAGCTCGAAAGACACACTCAAATTGAGCAGAATTAATTTATTAGAGCGGGGCTTAAAACACTTCGCTCATACTGATAGGTTACTCTTTGACAAAAAGAGAAAAATATTATAAAGAATAGATAAAGAAAAGAGAGTATATAGGTTATTCATAGTGATAAAGAAGAATTATAGACCCAGGAAATAGAAGAGTTTTGAGCGACCATGGCCAAGAAGCGCTCATTTATATCGCTGCTCGAGGCAGCATATCAGAGCACCAGTCGGCATAAACGCCCATAGATGGTAGAGGGGCGAAGAAGGGCCCAGAATCCAACTGTATAGAGTAAAAAATTCACACCATACACGGGTCTGGGTCCCTCCAAGCACGAAAAACCTCCATTAGATCAAGGAGCAACATGAATCGAAGACATAGTACAAGGCTATGAAAAGAAATTTTTCGAAGCATACTATGTGATTTAGTGAAATTTAGATGCAAGGTAAATAATTTTGGTATGAATAATAAAATTAAATAATCAAGGATTGCAGGTTGCTCAATTGACTATAGGAAGTTTAACAATGTTATGTTAAACATACTAAAATGTAGGTAACATAACAAATTTTTATACAAATACATGCCGCACAGAACCAAACTGGCCAGCAGACAAGATCAGGCGACAGAAGTTTAAGATAGGGAAAAAACATACTGGCAAAATCGAAGTTCTGTAATAAATACAAAATAATTGTTGGACAAGTTCGCGACTGAGACATGATGTGCACAGTTACCATGCAGTCGGCGAATCTAATCCACAATAATTCGGCGTATAAGTATACAAAGTTTATCAGAATTTAAATTACTGATGTAGTGTTGCCGTGGTATACACCGGCACTCCACACGAGACAGAACAACGTAGACAATGCGTAAGAACATAGGAGCGAAAAGAATGTCAACACACCGTATTTCAGAGCGAAGAAGAAGGTTGGCGGTAAATTTGAAAAATTCTGAGTTTACTTTAGATGTAGAAAAAATCGAGTTGATAAAGGAAATACTACATGAGATGAAAAAATTAATTAATTAGAGTTGTATTTGTATAATTTATTTAGTAGCTGCAGAGAGTTGCAATAAAAATATTACAATAAAAAGTTGCCCGCGATGAAAAAAGGGGAAATGAAAGCTCTGACTTGTAAGCGTGTGAAAAGAACGACAGTACTTTAAATAAGGGAGACAGAAATAAGACACTCGTGAGAGAATAAACGGAGAGCATTTTAGTATAAGAGTTCCAGCAAGCGTGTAAATAGGTGAATGACCTAGGCGAGCGTGAATTGAAGCTAGAAAAGTGGGATAGGTCAGTAATGCGCCTCATATACGCAGTGTGAATAATAAAGCAAACATATGTTAAAAGCTCTAAGGCGTGTATATCAGAAAAGTGCTTCGTATGCGTAATGTAAAGATGTGTGTGTAGTACGTATGCAGAACCCATTGAGCGCAGTATTGCAGTGCAGCATGTATACTACTAAGAATAGCCTACTTTATGTAGTGGCTGTTTAGTTTTAGTAGTGGTCAGGTGGACAGATAAGTAAAGTATAATATATTAATTGTGATGAAAGTAACTATGAAAAATAATAAGAAAGTATTATCAGATTTATACACCGAAAGTGTAGAAAAATGAAATTATAAAATTTCATGTAATTAAATAAACGTATAGATGTAATTATACCATATATGTATGCTTAATGCATAATAAGAGTATAAATATAATAGGAAATGACTGATATAGAGAATTTATTGGAAAACATTGGGTGGAGGGACTCTGTCTGATAAATTCTTAGGTCGATAGCGATTTGGTGGACCATTACCAGGTGCTAAAGAAAGTAATCCCCGAACGAGGACATTTTCATGCGTACGAATTTTTTCCTTATATCTGCTCGCATGGAGATTAATTTGATCCCAAACCGTAGCAATGTTAAAAGCATTGTGAATATCGGAGTTTCTCACGAATGGAGTAGCGTTTGTACAGCGACGTAAAGTAGAATTTTGTATAATTTGAATTTTTCTAATATGAACATCTGCGGCACAGCCCCATAGTTCAATTCCATATTTGTATGATGGCGCAATAATCTGATTATAAATAAGCAATTTATTTCGAATGCTGAGGCGAGAACGTGAGTTTAGAAGCCAATTATATTTACGTACTTTAGTTATAAGTGACGATCTAATAGTACCAATATGACTGTTCCATAATAGTTTTCTATCTAGTTTTAAGCCCAGATATACGACTGATGATTTCAATGGTATGACTACATTATCTAATCTTACGTCGGACATACGGAGATTCCGCCATGTAAAGTGCATGTGGGATGATTTCCTACAGTTTATCTTGATATTCCGAGATCTTGCCCAGTTGGAAAAGGTGACGAGGAAATTATTCATTAGACTGACGCATACAGAAGCATTAGCGTCGCTGATCTACTACGACAAAGTCTAGGAAGTTGCGGAGTTGGCATGTCACTAACAAAGACATTATAGAGGGTAGGTGCGAGGATGCTTCCCTGCGGGACACCGGCTCGAATTTGACGTACAGATGAAAAGCTACCCCTCTCTTTAACACAGAAGGAGCGATTTGATAAATAGGAAACGAAAAGCTCGTATAATGATTGGGGCAATATCGCTTTTAGTTTAAATAGAAGGCCGTTATGCCACACACGATCGAATGCCTGTTCAATATCAAGAAAAACAGCCGAGGTATATTGGTAACGGTCAAAAGTACAATGAACATGATTCACAATGCGATGTACTTGCTGGATAGTACTATGCTCCTTACGGAAGCCAAACTGGTGATCAGGTATAGTATTACTAAAATCAAGAATATCGTATAATCGGACGGACATGACAATTTCGAATAGTTTGGAAAGAGCGGGTAGTAAACTAATAGGTCTATAGTCTTTTAATTGACTTAGGGAACGACCAGACTTGGGTATCATGGTAACAGCTGCGCATTTCCAGCATGATGGAAAATATCGCAGCCTCAGCATGACGTTAAAGAGTTTAACTAAAAACATGATAGCCCTTTGAGGCAGGCAACGTAAAATTTGGTTAGTAATATTATCTAAGCCGGGGGCTTTTTTGATCTTTAAACTTGCTATGTGATTTGTTAATTCAGACGGACTGACATGACGGATGGGAACGGGTGATGCAGTTACAGCAGAGTTATCATCGATTGTATTTAATACATGTTCTGTTTGCGCACTAGAGGCAAAATCTAATGGAGTGAAGCGAGCTTCCAATTCGTTAGCAAAAGCCTCGGCAACTTCCAAGGGCGCAGTGCACCAATTGCCAGCGGCATCCTTAATAGGAGCGACCATATGAGGCTGTGTTTTAAGGTGTTTAGTGGCGCGCCACAGGTTAAAACCACCTTTTTTGGACGGATCGGCGTTTTGTAAAATAAAATTAAAGTGATCCGCTCGAATTCGTTTTTTTTTTTTTGACTTTTTTTTTCGTTTATTATGGCGCACAAGGCCGAGAAATGGGTACAACAAACTTAATCTAAAATTAAATACTAATCCCAATTTCAGCCAAGAGTGTGCAGTGATAGGAGGCAGCGACATTTAAATTTGTCTTAATCCTTCCCTTTTAAAAGAGTGGAGGGAATGCGGGGAGAATCCGAAGCAGTGATGATTAGGTACCCCTTCCCTCTTGGGGGCACCAAATGGTAGGTTAAATTTGTGAGTGTTGTACATAGTTGCATAATAGTATAGTATAAATGTAGTTAAATTTAAATGATACAGTGTGCAATATATGATTACTATGTGATAAGCAGTACATGTTAGATTTATGAATGTTGTGCAATAGTAGTATAATATAGTATATATATAATTAAGTTTATGTGATATGGTGTGCAATATAATGTGATAAGCAAATGCAAGTTAAATTGTGAATGTTGTACATATAGTGGTATAAAAGGTATATAAAAAATAATTAACTTTGTGTGATATGATGTGCAATATTTAAAATTAGTGTGATAGGCAAATGTGATATTTTTAAAGAATTTTAACAAAATATTTAAGACAAAATTTTGGACTTAAGAATAGTAAATGTAGTTTATAAAGTAAAAAATAAAAGCTATTACATTGAGATGAAAAGAAAATTTAAATTGTTTCATTTTGAAAATTATATAAGACAATATTTTGAAATGCGTGTAGCTCAGGCTTTTTAAATGTGAGGTGTAAGTTTAACAAAATAATATGTATGTATGTGTTGCTGGTAACAATAAATGTGGGCTTATAGAATATGACAATGGAACAGTGTTTATAAATTAAAGTAGATTCTAAGTTGGTGCTGCAGATGTTCCGAGGCTGAATGATGTCCAAGTCCGAGGATGTTGTGCCAGTAGTAACGACCTTGTGAGAAGCCGCCGGTTAGTCCATTATAAAAGTTTGGGGAAGTAAAATGAAGAACTAATTAGTGTTTAGTTATATCGAGGATAAATCCAAAGAAACAATAGAGATGTGTGATTTGTGGTAGAGTGTGCTGTTTGATGATGAGTATATTATAAGGTGTGAATCGGCATGAGTGTAGCAATGTGTGCAGAGAAGTGTGTGTAGACGGAATGATGTGTGTGTAGGGTAGGAGTCCAGGACCCAGTGCGACAGGATTAACAAAATGATGTGCGTATAAATGAATTATTTATATTATTGTTTACTTTAAGTGGTTTGAAAAATTTATGGATTAATGATTGATTTATGATGTGCGTTATTAAGGAATTTTGTTGTATTTTTATAATATTTATAAGGCTTGTTTTATGGTATTATGGGCTATTGTTATAATGAATTATGGAACTAAAGATTATTATTATTATATTGGCTTGACAAGTTTATTAAATGAAATGCGATTATTATGAGTTAGTTATTGTGGTATTTAAATTTATGAAATGAAGAAATGTGTAGATGTGTGATTTCGTTAAGTGTGTGTAATTTTTTATTCGATGATGGAATTTTATTTAATGTGTGTTTTGATTAGATGCATGTAATTAATTGTGAAGTTGTGTGGAGATGATATAGTGTTTATTATAGTATGTAGATTTTATAGGCAAAATTATAATTGCTTTGTAAATTTTTTCGGGGAATGTAAATAAGTAATTAAATTGGTGACTAGTTTGTAAATTATAGTGTGTTTTGTTTTAAGTTAATTTTTTGTGGTTTCAAATTTATAAAATGTGGACTTGTGTAAATATGCGTTTCCATTGAGTGATGAAGTTATGTAAATATACGATTTAATTAGGTGTATAAATTTTAAATTGTAGAATTGTGTGAAATAATATAGTATTAATTATGGTATGTGTATTAATGTAAATAATTTATAAGCAAATTTATGTTTGCTTTGTAGGTTTTAGCAGGAGATATAAATAGTTATTAAATGTGTGACTGGTTTATCAATTACAGGGTGTTGGTTTAAGTTAGTTATTGTGGTTTGTATTTTATGAAGTGATGCATTGTGTAAATGTGATGAGTTGTGTAAATGTGTGTTTCTATGAAGTTATGTAAGTATACGATTTAATTAGGTGTATAAATTTTAAATTGTAGAATTGTGTGAAATAATATAGTATTAATTATGGTATGTGTATTAATGTAAATAATTTATGAGCAAATTTATGTTTGCTTTGTAGGTTTTAGCGGGAGATATAAATAGTTATTAAATGTGTGACTTTTTTGACTTTTTTTTTTTCGTTTATTATGGCGCACAAGGCCGAGAAATGGGTACAACAAACTTAATCTAAAATTAAATACTAATCCCAATTTCAGCCAAGAGTGTGCAGTGATAGGAGGCAGCGACATTTAAATTTGTCTTAATCCTTCCCTTTTAAAAGAGTGGAGGGAATGCGGGGAGAATCCGAAGCAGTGATGATTAGGTACCCCTTCCCTCTTGGGGGCACCAAATGGTAGGTTAAATTTGTGAGTGTTGTACATAGTTGCATAATAGTATAGTATAAATGTAGTTAAATTTAAATGATACAGTGTGCAATATATGATTACTATGTGATAAGCAGTACATGTTAGATTTATGAATGTTGTGCAATAGTAGTATAATATAGTATATATATAATTAAGTTTATGTGATATGGTGTGCAATATAATGTGATAAGCAAATGCAAGTTAAATTGTGAATGTTGTACATATAGTGGTATAAAAGGTATATAAAAAATAATTAACTTTGTGTGATATGATGTGCAATATTTAAAATTAGTGTGATAGGCAAATGTGATATTTTTAAAGAATTTTAACAAAATATTTAAGACAAAATTTTGGACTTAAGAATAGTAAATGTAGTTTATAAAGTAAAAAATAAAAGCTATTACATTGAGATGAAAAGAAAATTTAAATTGTTTCATTTTGAAAATTATATAAGACAATATTTTGAAATGCGTGTAGCTCAGGCTTTTTAAATGTGAGGTGTAAGTTTAACAAAATAATATGTATGTATGTGTTGCTGGTAACAATAAATGTGGGCTTATAGAATATGACAATGGAACAGTGTTTATAAATTAAAGTAGATTCTAAGTTGGTGCTGCAGATGTTCCGAGGCTGAATGATGTCCAAGTCCGAGGATGTTGTGCCAGTAGTAACGACCTTGTGAGAAGCCGCCGGTTAGTCCATTATAAAAGTTTGGGGAAGTAAAATGAAGAACTAATTAGTGTTTAGTTATATCGAGGATAAATCCAAAGAAACAATAGAGATGTGTGATTTGTGGTAGAGTGTGCTGTTTGATGATGAGTATATTATAAGGTGTGAATCGGCATGAGTGTAGCAATGTGTGCAGAGAAGTGTGTGTAGACGGAATGATGTGTGTGTAGGGTAGGAGTCCAGGACCCAGTGCGACAGGATTAACAAAATGATGTGCGTATAAATGAATTATTTATATTATTGTTTACTTTAAGTGGTTTGAAAAATTTATGGATTAATGATTGATTTATGATGTGCGTTATTAAGGAATTTTGTTGTATTTTTATAATATTTATAAGGCTTGTTTTATGGTATTATGGGCTATTGTTATAATGAATTATGGAACTAAAGATTATTATTATTATATTGGCTTGACAAGTTTATTAAATGAAATGCGATTATTATGAGTTAGTTATTGTGGTTTTTTTTTTTTTTTCTTGGTTTCGGGTGCCCATTCGGATGGTTATCGCGGCATGTAACTCTTAGCTTGAGCTTTATCCGTCGGTTGCAGGAGAACAATCACGGGTTTAGTAACATGAGACCCACTTCTTCCCCAAAAGCCTGGTGTTAGGATCAGGTTTTGGAGTGCATCGGGTCAGCACGTGAGTATTTCAGGCAGCACTGGGAAGGCTAGAGGCCAGATCAGCCATACCGCCGCACTGATGCTTGGGCAGCAGAGCAGTGTTTTAGTATGGCTTCCTTGGTCTAACTATTTTTATTATTAGGCTTATTTCAGGTAGGGTGGATAAATTGGTGTCACTGGTTATTTGAATATGGGTTAGTGGCATAGGAAGGTGACTCTAGGCCTCTCAATCTGATTTATTTCAGGTAGGTATAGTATTGGCCAAAGGCCAGAAATCACTGTATTTTAGTGGCTGCTAGATTAGCAACTGACTGTGTTCAGAGTTAGTCATAAGAGTATTCAAAGTAATAGATTGATGTAATCAGTTGGATTTTTAGGCATCGATGGATGTTTATTTCAGAATTCAGATAGCTTATTTCAATATTCGTAGGATTTATTTCATTTATCACTAGGACTTAGTCCTTTGTTTAATACAACCAGCTTGCATGTTTCAGTCTTTTTAGACCAAAGTACACAAGTGGTTATGGTATATTAGTGTAAGGGAAATAAGGCAGAAAAGGAGCTATCTCTTTGAGAAACTATGTCCCGTAGGCCAGAGTTTATCAAAGGATTTGTTAGTTAGTATAAAAGTGCTATCTGCTAGTGTCCCATACCTCATATGGGCTAGGAGCAACAGCAAGTTAGCATTTGGCAGCACAGGATTTTTTTCAGGTGGAAGGGTGACTCTAAAAGAGTTCTATTGTTTATACTGAGAATTTCTCAGTTAGGGGGGTTTTTAACTAGGTTTATAGGAGTGGGGGAGGGGGGTGCAAAGGTTTATTTTGCATGCACGCAGGCATGTATGTTGCTTATTATCTATGAGAGTCATGATTGCCACAACATAAGCATATGTTGAGCTTAAGGCGATCATGGCACTATTAAGTACAATTTTAATTTTTACAAAAGATTTAAAAAAAAAACTACTCTTAGTTTTACTAGTTCTTAATGCTACTCTTAGAATTATTGAAGCAGCATTAGTGGGGAGGGATGGGCCTCCTGGCGCCCCAGTCCAGTCCGGACGACAGATCCAGTGCAGCGATACCCCACTCTACCGGCGAATCCCTCTCCTAACAGGAGTTGTTGGGGTTAGAGGACCTCCACCGGCCCGCCCCTTCTGGAAAGGCATGTTTGGGTTGCTCTGTGGTGGTGGCTTGGCAGGACCCAACAGTGCCACTTCTCGTCCACTGACGACCTCCTCTGTAGCAGTCCTCCGATCAGGGGTCATGACACTTCCTAGGAGCACAAATCCAGGAACAAATAGCGGCATTAGGTCCGATAGAGCAGTATTTGCCAAGTTTATTTAGATTATTTAACTCTGTGGGAGAAAGAATATTTAGTTCGGGTATTTATAAGTAATTAATATAGTTAGTATTTTGTATTATTTGCACCTGAAAGACTCAGCGCAATTGGATTTGTTATTTCAGTGTTAATGAGTACACCTTGGGGCAGGTGGATAAAATGAGGGTCTCTATTATTTTATTACTTTGAAATTTTAATAGTTGTAAGATGTTTATTCTTTTCAGATTCGGAATCTTGCTTCTACAGTGCAGTCCACCCAAGAGGCGACAGGATTAATTGAGAATGTTAAGTGTATTTACACGAGAGATTCGCACCAGGGCATCCATGTTCAGAGCGTGTGCTCATTGCATGGAAGCCTCAGTTTTAGTATAGCCAAGGGCTAATTTTCGTCATAGGCATGTTACCCCCGACACGAATATATGCATTCAGAATCACTCCGCCGCGTCTTGAGAGGGCTACTAATAGAAAATATTTGACTGCAGAGAAAATTAAGCTTTTGTACTTTTGTTGCTATTAATTGTTAAAAAGGATAACTACATTCTATAATTTAGGTACAGTGTAACCTCAAAATCAAAATAATTGAGATTTGAAGTGCAATTGTTATTTTAGATTAATAAAGAGAGTCAGAGTGACTCCTGGAGAAGTTGCACAAAAGCAGATTTAATTGAATTGTTACTTTATAAGGCTAGTTAGGTTGTGAGTACTGAAAGAGGTATTTGGATACAGAGTAATCTTTTGTGCTTATTTAATATTGGTGTGTTTTAACTTTAATTTAATCATTTAGTTTCATATTTAGATGCCATAGAAAGTAATAGTGTAATTGTATAATTATAAGGTGTATTTTTGTTTGGATTAAATTATGGAATTTAAATTCCTGAAGGCATATTACAAAAATAGATTTAATTAAATTATTGTTTTATGAATTAATAAATTGTGTGTACTCATTACACATGACCGTGTCTTAATTAGTTTATTAGTGAAATAAAAGTAGTTATAATTATTTAGCATAAAAGAGTGAGTGGAATTTTGGAGGCATCCTTCTGGAGTAGTTTTCCGATTCAGACTTATGACGTTGTATTAGAGCATTCAGCTAGTAATAAGTAGCAGCATTAGGTCAGTTGGAGTCCATGAATACCATGTTTATTCCCATGAGTGAGCTCTGTGGGATGGGGGGAAAGAATAGTTAGTTTGGGTATTTATAAGTTGTTTTATATAGTTAGTATTTTATAATTTGCACCTGAAAGACACAGTGCAATCGGATTTTTTATTGCAGTGTTAATGAGTACACTTTGGGGCAGGTGGACCGAATGAGAGTCTCTATTGATTTATTAAATTGAAGATTTTGATGATTGTAAGATATTTATTCCTATTAAATTCAGGATCTTGCTGTTGTAGTGTAGTCCACCCAAGAGGCGACTGAATTGATTGAGAATGTTAAGTATATTTACACGACAGATACGCGCCAGGGCATCCATGTTCAGAGCGTGTGCTCATTGCATGGAAGCCTCAGTTTTAGTATAGCCAAGGGCTAATTTTCGTCATAGGCATGTTACCCCGACACGAATATATGCATTCAGGATCACTCCATCGCGTCTTGAGAGGGCTACTAATAGAAATTATTTGAATGCAGAGAAAATTAAGCTTTTGTACCCTTGTTGCTACTAATTGTTGAAAACAATAACTTCATTCTATATTTTAGGTACAATGTAACCTCAAAATAATAATAATTGAGATTTGAAGTGCGATTATTATTTTAATTAATAAAGGGAGTCAGAGTGACTCCTGGAGAAGTTGCACAAAAGCAGATGTATAATCATAAGCTTTTTTATGATTCCAAATATGCGAAATTATGTTGGCGAAATAATTGCAAAATAAGCGAAACGAAATTGTTCAATTTAAAAGATGTGCACAAATGTTTATTTTGCATAGGTAGCGATCGCCGAGATTTACAAAGTTTATGCTGGTAGACGGAAAGCTAAGCTTCTCCGTACCAGATGCGATAACGAAAAACGAACTTGACTTGCAGAGTTAGCGACAATAACTATTACATATGTGGCGGCTGCGCAGCAGCCTATGCAAATTTATGGCAACAAAAGGAAACGTTAAGTGCTCGGCTTGCTATGCAAAGCAAGCGACAAGAAAACGAGCACTTTGCATTGAGTTATTTACGTTACTTATTAACTATGATGTGCTGCTGGTTTTGGCTGTTTTTGGCCGGATGACCAAACATACTCCCCCTGTTGAAGAACCAGGGTCTTCAACAACATCTTGTTTCGGCAGCGGGCATAATTTGCGAACGGCTCGCCGAATGGTTCCAGTGGAAGTCCTCAATTCTGCAACTCTCGACACGCCATCTGCGCCGCTGATGAGGCTGACCACCCTTGCTAATGGCCATTTGAGGGGCGGCAAATTCTCGTCCTTGACCAGAACGACATCATCAATGGAGAGTCCAGGCTGCGACACTCGCCATTTTGAGCGCTGTTGAAGAAGCGTCAAGTATTCTTCACGCCAGCGAGCCCAAAATATCTGCTGGTAGTACGTCACGCGCTGCCATCGATCCAGCCGATTGAAATTGAGCTTCGTCAGATCAGGCTCAACGTACGTTGACAGCGGAGCAGCACCAAGAAAATGAGCTGGAGTCAAGACATCGAGATCTGCTGGATGTTCTGAAAGGGATAACAATGGGCGAGAATTAATAATTGCCCCGATATGGCATACAAGCGTGCGCAGTTCATCAAATTCGAGCAGCGATAGTCCGACGGATCTGTAGAAATGATGCTTGGCAGTCTTTACAGCCGCTTCCCATAGACCACCAAAGTGAGGCGAGCGCGGCGGAATGAAACGCCAATCAATACAGTCAGCAAGGCAAAATTCTTGCACAGCCTGCAGGTGCTCGCTGGATTCAAAAAGACGCTTTAGCTCAGCCATCTCGTTCCGTGCGCCAACGAAATTTGTAGCGTTGTCAGACCAGATCCTCGTAGGTCGACAGCGCGTCAAAATAAAGCGTTTAAGTGCATTTAAGAATGCTCCGGTGGTTAAATCCTTCACCAACTCCAAATGCACAGCCTTGGTGGCGAAGCAAATGAAAATGCAAATATAGCATTTTATTGGTGCCTTATTGCGGACCTCGCTTTTGTAGAAAAACGGCCCACAAAAATCCACACCAGTGACCATAAAGGTATGTGAAGCATCAACTCGATCCTTTGGCAGGTCAGCCATAACATGCTCCACAAGACGAGGCTTGGCTCGAAAACAAATGGTGCATTTGCTGACTACGCTGCACACTGTTTTCCGACCGCCAATTGGCCAATACTGCAACCGAATTGAGGCCAGCAATGCACGAGGTCCAGAATGCAGATTACGGACATGGTAGTGCATAATGACTGAACGCGTGACTGGATGACGCCTTGGAAGTATAATTGGATGCTGGGCTTCAAAGTCGAGCGCAGAGTTACTTAGACGGCCACCAACGCGCATCAATCCAGAGCTGTCGAGAAACGGAGATAAAGAAAGACAGGAGCTAGACGATTTCAAAGTGTGTCCGGCCTGCAAGGTCTTGTATTCGTCCCGAAGCGTAGACATTTGAATTGAGCGCATCAACAGCAGTGTACCATGACGGATGCAGTCCACCGATAGCCCAGGAATTCGTACACGGTGCAGGAACTTGTATACATATGCAAACACGCGCTGCAGCTTTCCAAATGTGTTAACATATTTGCATTGCTGTGCAATGTCTTCGCACAGTGTGGTGCTTACAAACACTTTAGAGCGCTGCTCAGGAAGCGACGAGGCGGAAATGCAAGACTCTGGCCAAGAAGATTTGTCCTTCGTCAGAAATGCGGGACCATGTAGCCACAAGTTGGACTGGACTAATTCGCTGGGCAAAGCTCCACGTGAAAGTATGTCCGCAGGATTCAAATCGGTTGGAATATATCGCCATTCCATGCCAGAGGTCAACTCTTGAATAGTTGCGATGCGATTGGAAACGAAAATTTGAAACCTGGATGGCTCGCTGCGAATCCAAGATAGCGCTACTGCAGAATCAGACCAACAATAAAACTTGCAGTCGAATAACTCCATACGAGATATTTCGTTTATGAGTTGTGCCAGCAAAACGGCTCCGCACAACTCTAGTCGGTGCACGGTCAACGATTTGAGCGGCGCCACACGAGATCTGGAACACAGCAGCTCCGCACGAGATTGGCCTTGCGTGGTCGAAATGATGTAGACGCAAGCTCCATAGGCATCTATGCTGGCATCACTAAAACCATGCACTTCAATGGAAACACCAGCAGAAAGTGCAAGCCTTGGAAATTTCAGCTGCTTTGTGCGCTCAAAATCTGCAATAAGATTATGCCAAGATGTTGTCAATGATGCTGAAAGGCTTTCATCCCAATCAAGCCTTTCTCTCCAAAGCGCCTGCAGGAATATCTTAGCCTTTGCGATTACTGGTCCAATAAGGCCAAGCGGATCATAAAATCTGGCAATAGTTGACAAAACAGTGCGCTTGCAAATTCGACCAGATGTCAATGCTGGCAGAAACGTGAATATGAATAAATCCGTCGCAGGATCCCACGACAGTCCTAGAGTTTTTGTTATGTCGCTGCCATCATCAAACGTAACTAGAGTTTCTTTGTCTTCTTCCGGAACTTGTTTGAGCACATCAGGATTGCTGGAGCACCACTTCCTTAGCTTGAAATTAGCCTTGGCAAGTAGCCCTGTGGTTTGTCTCATAATTTCTATGACTTCCTTTGTAGAAGCACCACCAGTGATTAAATCATCAACATAAAAATCGCGGCGCAAGATATCGGAGCCAATAGGAAATAGCTCATGCTCATCTTCAGCCAGCTGATGCATAGTGCGAACGGAGAGAAACGAGGCAGGCTTTGTACCGTAAGTGACGGTATCAAGACGGAAAACTTGAATAGGCTTTTGAGGCGAGTCACGCCATAGAATGCATTGAAAATAGCTATCCGGATTTGATACTCGCACGCAGCGGTACATCTTGCAGATGTCTCCTGTTAAAGCGATAGGAAACGTGCGAAATCGAAGAAGCGTGTTTGCGAGCTTTGACTGAATGGAAGGACCAGCCATTAGGATGTCATTTAAAGAATGACCAGAGGATGTGGATGCGGAACCGTCAAACACGACTCTCAACTTTGTCGTTGTGCTGTCCTCCTTCAGAACGCAATGGTGCGGCAGGAAATACTTGCACAAATTTAGCGAAACTGGCGATACAAGCGACATATGACCCAACTCTAAATACTCCTTAATGAATGCAGAGTACTGTGCTTTGAGAAGTGGATTGCGTTCTAACTTTCGCTCCAAGTTTATGAACCGACGATAGGCTTGCGTATAGGAATCGCCAAGCAGATCTGTGCTGAACTTTACAGGCAACCGGACGGAATACTCGCCAGTACGCAGGCGCCTGTAATTAGCCTTGAAATGCTCCTCGCAGTCGAACTCTTCTTTTGTAAGTTTTACAGCCGGATCGACACCACTTTCGAGTTCCCAAAAAGAGCGAACCATCTGCTCGATTCGTGTATTGCAATCCTGTGTAGACGGAGACTTGGATGCAACCAAAGCAGATTTCTGACGCTGCGAGCCACCTCCAGTAACTATCCAGCCCAAACGAGTCTTTTGCAGAAGTGGCAGGCCATCAGCCAGTTTAATCTGACCTACGCACAACAACTCGTAGAATAAATTGGCACCGATAAGCATATCAATTTGCTGTGGCTTGAAGAACGCCGGATCAGCTAAGCGGACATTGCTTGGTATATCCCAATGAGATATGTCAACCGTGAAATTTGGTTGGTTCTCAGTAATGGAAGGAGCGACCAAAGCAGTAATATTTGCGGAATAGTCAGTGACCAATGATTGCAAGCATAAGTGCACAGTGCAACCATCAGACTTGAAACTGACGTCACCAAGACCAGACACAGAGGCCGACGACTTGGTCTTTCGAAGTTGGAGCCGGTGAGCGAATCGCGAAGTTATTATGTGCAACTGTGATCCGGAATCGAGCAGTGCACGGCAGGGTACCCAAGTCCCGGCGCGATTTTGAATGCTGATGACAGCGGTGGCCAAGAGCACAACATCTGAGCCGAGATTTTGGGCAGGCAATGAAGCAAGCGATGATGGCGAAACAGCTGCGAGAGCGCTACGTGGCAGTAACAATGAAGACGGCCGCGAGTGTAAGTCAGAAGCGGACGATTGCTCAGGCATCAAATTTACGGCAGCTGAATTATTAAAATGCAATAAACTGTGATGTTTGGCACCACAGGTTCTGCACGATCCAGAATTGCAAGTTCTCATTCTGTGTCCCTTTCTAAGACAATTTATACACAGAGAGAGGCGTTTCGCTTCCTTTAAACGAAGTACAGGCGACAAATTACCAAAAAGTGGGCAACTGTATATTTCGTGTGCATTTATGTCACAAAACAGACAACCATTTGCGGATGGGTTAGTGGCGACAAACGAGCGTTTGGTGTTAGTGTTTTTGTTCTTTCCCACCTGATAATTCGACGAATATGATGCCATTGCATGCTCGATGTTTTCCAATTTTTGGCACCTGCTATCCAAGAACGTCGCAAATTGCTCCCACGACGGTATAACGTTTAATGGGGCGGCTTCCTCCCACTTTGCCTGCGTCGCAGCATCCACCTTGCCCAAAATTGTCTGAACGACGATGCTGCCAGCTACATCTTGCATATTGCCCAAACTCAACAGTGCACGCATATTTGCGTTGACTTTGTCGGACAACTCTCGCAGCTTGCTTGTAGTTTCAGCCTTTTTAATGCCCAAAATCTCGGAGATGTGTGCCTGGAAAATAAGACGCTTATTGTTAAACCGCTTGTCGAGTAGGTCTAACGCCACTGAATAATTTGCACCACTTATCTCAAGCGCACGAATCGTGCCCAACGCAGATCCTCTTAAGCTTGACCTCAAATGCTGCAACTTTTCCACATCGGAGAGATCTGGATCCTTGGCGATCACTGATGTGAACATCGAAGCGAAATCTGCATATTCAGTATATCCACCACTGAATGTAGGCAACTTAAGCTCAGGCAAACGAGACCGAGTTATCACAATGGTAGACTGATCATCTTGCCGAAGCGTCGAACACGGCGGCGCGCCAGATTGCATCCTTTGTATTGCATTTAGCAGGCGGCCCTCCAAGCAGACCACCAGCTCAGCAAAGTTGCAGCGCAAACTGCTGCCAATCTCGTCAAAGTCCAGCTCCTCTAATTTGTCATGCACCAAATTAAAAGAGGCCTGAATACTTTGCAGCATTTCCACACGTTTTCGCAGCTCACTTTCTGAAATATTGTCAATTTCACAATCATTTATTTTATTTTGAATAGAAAGCGCCCACGCATATAATGATTGCGCCTTGCGCTTATAAAACTCAACACTATTGCTCGTAGCTTGCACTGCATTGCCCACAGCTGTTGACGTCGAAGCTGTTGGCGCAAGCGTCGCTGCATCAGCTACGTCAGCAGCAGCTGATGCGACAGCTTGGAAGGCGCGCATTTGACCGTCGCTCTCAGACATTGTGAACGCGAGAGAGAACCGAAAACCGAAAATAGCAGAGATAAATGACGCGCGCGAATAACTGTTTTATCTGCTGATGTTCGTTGCCCTCAAAAACGTCGCTTCACACGGCTGCTTATTGGCGGTACAGTAGGCACTATGAACTTATATTTTTGCACTTATGTACTTGAATATTTTTTGTGTACAATGAGCTCAATTATGTACGCTTTTGTTTTTTAACGCGATTAAGCAAGGTTTTGTGGAATTATTAATCACGTCGGGGTCACCAAAATGTATAATCATAAGCTTTTTTATGATTCCAAATATGCGAAATTATGTTGGCGAAATAATTGCAAAATAAGCGAAACGAAATTGTTCAATTTAAAAGATGTGCACAAATGTTTATTTTGCATAGGTAGCGATCGCCGAGATTTACAAAGTTTATGCTGGTAGACGGAAAGCTAAGCTTCTCCGTACCAGATGCGATAACGAAAAACGAACTTGACTTGCAGAGTTAGCGACAATAACTATTACATATGTGGCGGCTGCGCAGCAGCCTATGCAAATTTATGGCAACAAAAGGAAACGTTAAGTGCTCGGCTTGCTATGCAAAGCAAGCGACAAGAAAACGAGCACTTTGCATTGAGTTATTTACGTTACTTATTAACTATGATGTGCTGCTGGTTTTGGCTGTTTTTGGCCGGATGACCAAACAGCAGATTTAATTGAGTTGTTACTTTATAAGGCTAGTTAGGTTGTGAGTACTGAAAGAGGTATTTGGATACAGAGTAATCTTTTGTGCTTATTTAATATTGGTGCGTTTTAATTTTAATTCAATCATTTAGCTTCATATTTAGATGCCATAGAAAGTAATAGTATAATTGTACAATTATAAGGTGTATTTTTGTTTGGATTAAATAAAGGAATTTAAATTCCCGAAGGCACAGCACAAAAACAGATTTAATTAAATTATTGTTTTATGAATTAATAAATTGTGTGTACTCATTACACATGACCGTGTCTTAATTGGTTTATTAGTGAATTAAAAGTAGTTATAATTATTTGGCATTAAAGAGTGAGTGGAATTTTGGAGGCATCCTTCTGGAGTAGTATTCCGATTCGGAGTTATGACGTTGTATTAGAGCATTCAGCTAGTAATAGGTAGCAGCATTAGGTCAGATGGAGTCCATGAATACCATGTTTATTCCCATGAGTGAGCTCTGTGGGATGAGGAGAAAGAATAATTAGTTTGGGTATTTATAAGTTGTTTTATATAGTTAGTATTTTGTATTATTTGCACCTGAAAGACAAAGTGCAATCGGATTTTTTATTGCAGTGTTAATGAGTACACTTTGGGGCAGGTGGACCGAATGAGAGTCTCTATAGATTTATTACATTGAAGATTTTTTTTTTTTTTTTTTTTTCTTGGTTTCGGGTGCCCATTCGGATGGTTATCGCGGCATGTAACTCTTAGCTTGAGCTTTATCCGTCGGTTGCAGGAGAACAATCACGGGTTTAGTAACATGAGACCCACTTCTTCCCCAAAAGCCTGGTGTTAGGATCAGGTTTTGGAGTGCATCGGGTCAGCACGTGAGTATTTCAGGCAGCACTGGGAAGGCTAGAGGCCAGATCAGCCATACCGCCGCACTGATGCTTGGGCAGCAGAGCAGTGTTTTAGTATGGCTTCCTTGGTCTAACTATTTTTATTATTAGGCTTATTTCAGGTAGGGTGGATAAATTGGTGTCACTGGTTATTTGAATATGGGTTAGTGGCATAGGAAGGTGACTCTAGGCCTCTCAATCTGATTTATTTCAGGTAGGTATAGTATTGGCCAAAGGCCAGAAATCACTGTATTTTAGTGGCTGCTAGATTAGCAACTGACTGTGTTCAGAGTTAGTCATAAGAGTATTCAAAGTAATAGATTGATGTAATCAGTTGGATTTTTAGGCATCGATGGATGTTTATTTCAGAATTCAGATAGCTTATTTCAATATTCGTAGGATTTATTTCATTTATCACTAGGACTTAGTCCTTTGTTTAATACAACCAGCTTGCATGTTTCAGTCTTTTTAGACCAAAGTACACAAGTGGTTATGGTATATTAGTGTAAGGGAAATAAGGCAGAAAAGGAGCTATCTCTTTGAGAAACTATGTCCCGTAGGCCAGAGTTTATCAAAGGATTTGTTAGTTAGTATAAAAGTGCTATCTGCTAGTGTCCCATACCTCATATGGGCTAGGAGCAACAGCAAGTTAGCATTTGGCAGCACAGGATTTTTTTCAGGTGGAAGGGTGACTCTAAAAGAGTTCTATTGTTTATACTGAGAATTTCTCAGTTAGGGGGGTTTTTAACTAGGTTTATAGGAGTGGGGGAGGGGGGTGCAAAGGTTTATTTTGCATGCACGCAGGCATGTATGTTGCTTATTATCTATGAGAGTCATGATTGCCACAACATAAGCATATGTTGAGCTTAAGGCGATCATGGCACTATTAAGTACAATTTTAATTTTTACAAAAGATTTAAAAAAAAAACTACTCTTAGTTTTACTAGTTCTTAATGCTACTCTTAGAATTATTGAAGCAGCATTAGTGGGGAGGGATGGGCCTCCTGGCGCCCCAGTCCAGTCCGGACGACAGATCCAGTGCAGCGATACCCCACTCTACCGGCGAATCCCTCTCCTAACAGGAGTTGTTGGGGTTAGAGGACCTCCACCGGCCCGCCCCTTCTGGAAAGGCATGTTTGGGTTGCTCTGTGGTGGTGGCTTGGCAGGACCCAACAGTGCCACTTCTCGTCCACTGACGACCTCCTCTGTAGCAGTCCTCCGATCAGGGGTCATGACACTTCCTAGGAGCACAAATCCAGGAACAAATAGCGGCATTAGGTCCGATAGAGCAGTATTTGCCAAGTTTATTTAGATTATTTAACTCTGTGGGAGAAAGAATATTTAGTTCGGGTATTTATAAGTAATTAATATAGTTAGTATTTTGTATTATTTGCACCTGAAAGACTCAGCGCAATTGGATTTGTTATTTCAGTGTTAATGAGTACACCTTGGGGCAGGTGGATAAAATGAGGGTCTCTATTATTTTATTACTTTGAAATTTTAATAGTTGTAAGATGTTTATTCTTTTCAGATTCGGAATCTTGCTTCTACAGTGCAGTCCACCCAAGAGGCGACAGGATTAATTGAGAATGTTAAGTGTATTTACACGAGAGATTCGCACCAGGGCATCCATGTTCAGAGCGTGTGCTCATTGCATGGAAGCCTCAGTTTTAGTATAGCCAAGGGCTAATTTTCGTCATAGGCATGTTACCCCGACACGAATATATGCATTCAGAATCACTCCGCCGCGTCTTGAGAGGGCTACTAATAGAAAATATTTGACTGCAGAGAAAATTAAGCTTTTGTACTTTTGTTGCTATTAATTGTTAAAAAGGATAACTACATTCTATAATTTAGGTACAGTGTAACCTCAAAATCAAAATAATTGAGATTTGAAGTGCAATTGTTATTTTAGATTAATAAAGGGAGTCAGAGTGACTCCTGGAGAAGTTGCACAAAAGCAGATTTAATTGAATTGTTACTTTATAAGGCTAGTTAGGTTGTGAGTACTGAAAGAGGTATTTGGATACAGAGTAATCTTTTGTGCTTATTTAATATTGGTGTGTTTTAACTTTAATTTAATCATTTAGTTTCATATTTAGATGCCATAGAAAGTAATAGTGTAATTGTATAATTATAAGGTGTATTTTTGTTTGGATTAAATTATGGAATTTAAATTCCTGAAGGCATATTACAAAAATAGATTTAATTAAATTATTGTTTTATGAATTAATAAATTGTGTGTACTCATTACACATGACCGTGTCTTAATTAGTTTATTAGTGAAATAAAAGTAGTTATAATTATTTAGCATAAAAGAGTGAGTGGAATTTTGGAGGCATCCTTCTGGAGTAGTTTTCCGATTCAGACTTATGACGTTGTATTAGAGCATTCAGCTAGTAATAAGTAGCAGCATTAGGTCAGTTGGAGTCCATGAATACCATGTTTATTCCCATGAGTGAGCTCTGTGGGATGGGGGGAAAGAATAGTTAGTTTGGGTATTTATAAGTTGTTTTATATAGTTAGTATTTTATAATTTGCACCTGAAAGACACAGTGCAATCGGATTTTTTATTGCAGTGTTAATGAGTACACTTTGGGGCAGGTGGACCGAATGAGAGTCTCTATTGATTTATTAAATTGAAGATTTTGATGATTGTAAGATATTTATTCCTATTAAATTCAGGATCTTGCTGTTGTAGTGTAGTCCACCCAAGAGGCGACTGAATTGATTGAGAATGTTAAGTATATTTACACGACAGATACGCGCCAGGGCATCCATGTTCAGAGCGTGTGCTCATTGCATGGAAGCCTCAGTTTTAGTATAGCCAAGGGCTAATTTTCGTCATAGGCATGTTACCCCGACACGAATATATGCATTCAGGATCACTCCATCGCGTCTTGAGAGGGCTACTAATAGAAATTATTTGAATGCAGAGAAAATTAAGCTTTTGTACCCTTGTTGCTACTAATTGTTGAAAACAATAACTTCATTCTATATTTTAGGTACAATGTAACCTCAAAATAATAATAATTGAGATTTGAAGTGCGATTATTATTTTAATTAATAAAGGGAGTCAGAGTGACTCCTGGAGAAGTTGCACAAAAGCAGATTTAATTGAATTGTTACTTTATAAGGCTAGTTAGGTTGTGAGTACTGAAAGAGGTATTTGGATACAGAGTAATCTTTTGTGCTTATTTAATATTGGTGCGTTTTAATTTTAATTCAATCATTTAGCTTCATATTTAGATGCCATTGGAAGTAATAGTATAATTGTACAATTATAAGGTGTATTTTTGTTTGGATTAAATTAAGGAATTTAAATTCCCGAAGGCACAGCACAAAAACAGATTTAATTAAATTATTGTTTTATGAATTAATAAATTGTGTGTACTCATTACACATGACCGTGTCTTAATTAGTTTATTAGTGAATTAAAAGTAGTTATAATTATTTAGCATAAAAGAGTGAGTGGAATTTTGGAGGCATCCTTCTGGAGTAGTATTCCGATTCGGAGTTATGACGTTGTATTAGAGCATTCAGCTAGTAATAGGTAGCAGCATTAGGTCAGATGGAGTCCATGAATACCATGTTTATTCCCATGAGTGAGCTCTGTGGGATGAGGAGAAAGAATAATTAGTTTGGGTATTTATAAGTTGTTTTATATAGTTAGTATTTTGTATTATTTGCACCTGAAAGACAAAGTGCAATCGGATTTTTTATTGCAGTGTTAATGAGTACACTTTGGGGCAGGTGGACCGAATGAGAGTCTCTATAGATTTATTACATTGAAGATTTTGATGATTGCAAGATATTTATTCCTATTAAATTCAGGATCTTGCTGTTGTAGTGTAGTCCACCCAAGAGGCGACAGAATTAATTGAGAGTGTTAAGTATTTTTACACAACAGATGCGTGCCAGGGCATCCATGTTCAGAGCGTGTGCTCATTGCATGGAAGCCTCAGTTTTAGTATAGCCAAGGGCTAATTATCGTCATAGGCATGTAACCCCGACACGAATATGCGCATTCAGGTTCACTCCGTCGCGTCCTGAGTGGGCTACTAATAGAACTTATTTGGATGCAGAGAAATTGAGGTTTTGTACTTTTGTTGCTATTAATTGCTAAAAAGAATAATTACATTCTATAATTTAGGTACAGTGTAACCTCTAAAACAAAATAATTGAGATTTGAAGTGCAATTATTATTTTAGATTGATAAAGGGAGACAGAGTGACTCCTGGAGAAGTTGCACAAAAGCAGATTTAATTGAAGTGTTACTTTATAAGGCTAGTTAGGTTGTGAGTACTGAAAGAGGTATTTGGATACAGAGTAATCTTTTGTGCTTATTTAATATTGGTGTGTTTTAATTTTAATTTAATCATTTAGTTTCATATTTAGATGCCATAGAAAGTAATAGTATAATTGTATAATTATAAGGTGTATTTTTGTTTGGATTAAATTAAGGAATTTAAATTCCTGAAGGCATAGTACAAAAACAGATTTAATAAATTATTGTTTTATGAATTAATAAATTGTGTGTACTCATTACACATGACCGTGTCTTAATTAGTTTATTAGTGAATTAAAAGTAGTTATAATTATTTAGCATAAAAGAGTGAGTGGAATTTTGGAGGCATCCTTCTGGAGTAGTATTCCGATTCGGAGTTATGACGTTGTATTAGAGCATTCAGCTAGTAATAGGTAGCAGCATTAGGTCAGATGGAGTCCATGAATACCATGTTTATTCCCATGAGTGAGCTCTGTGGGATGGGGGGAAAGAATAATTAGTTCGGGTATTTATAAGTTGTTTTATATAGTTAGTATTTTGTTTTATTTGCACCTGAAAGACACAGTGCAATCGGATTTTTTATTGCAGTGTTAATGAGAACACTTTGGGGCAGGTGGATCAAATGAGGGTCTCTATTATTTTATTACTTTGAAATTTTAATAGTTGTAAGATGTTTATTCTTTTCAGACTCGGAATCTTGCCTCTACAGTGCAGTCCACCCAAGAGGCGACAGGATTAATTGAGAATGTTAAGTATATTTACACGACAGATTCGCACCAGGGCATCCAAGTTCAGAGCGTGTGCTCATTGCATGGAAGCCTCAGTTTAAGTATAGCCAAGGGCTAATTTTCATCATAGGCATGTTACCCCGACACGAATATATGCATTCAGGATCACTCCGTCGCGTCTTGAGAGGGCTACTAATAGAAATTATTTGAATGCAGAGAAAATTAAGCTTTTGTACTTTTGTTGCTATTAATTGTTAAAAGAATAACTACATTCTATAATTTAGGTACAGTGTAACCTCAAAATCAAAATAATTGAGATTTGAAGTGCAATTGTTTTTTAGATTAATAAAGGGAGTCAGAGTGACTCCTGGAGAAGTTGCACAAAAGAAGATTTATTTGAATTGTTACTTTATAAGGCTAGTTAGGTTGTGAGTACTGAAAGAGGTATTTGGATACAGAGTAATCTTTTGTGCTTATTTAATATTGGTGTGTTTTAATTTTAATTTAATCATTTAGTTTCATATTTAGATGCCATAGAAAGTAATAGTGTAATTGTATAATTATAAGGTGTATTTTTGTTTGGATTAAATTAAGGAATTTAAATTCCTGAAGGCATATTACAAAAATAATTTAATTAAATTATTGTTTTATGAATTAATAAATTGTGTGTACTCATTACACATGACCGTGTCTTAATTAGTTTATTAGTGAAGTAAAAGTAGTTATAATTATTTAGCATAAAAGAGTGAGTGGAATTTTGGAGGCATCCTTCTGGAGTAGTTTTCCGATTCAGACTTATGACGTTGTATTAGAGCATTCAGCTAGTAATAAGTAGCAGCATTAGGTCAGTTGGAGTCCATGAATACCATGTTTATTCCCATGAGTGAGCTCTGTGGGATGGGGAGAAAGAATAATTAGTTTGGGTATTTATAAGTTGTTTTATATAGTTAGTATTTTGTATAATTTGCACCTGAAAGACACAGTGCAATCGGATTTTTTATTGCAGTGTTAATGAGTACACTTTGGGGCAGGTGGACCAATGAGAGTCTCTATTGATTTATTAAATTGAAGATTTTGATGATTGTAAGATATTTATTCCTATTAAATTCAGGATCTTGCTGTTGTAGTGTAGTCCACCCAAGAGGCGACTGAATTGATTGAGAATGTTAAGTATATTTACACGACAGATACGCGCCAGGGCATCCATGTTCAGAGCGTGTGCTCATTGCATGGAAGCCTCAGTTTTAGTATAGCCAAGGGCTAAATTTCGTCATAGGCATGTTACCCCGACACGAATATATGCATTCAGGATCACTCCATCGCGTCTTGAGAGGGCTACTAATAGAAATTATTTGAATGCAGAGAAAATTAAGCTTTTGTACCCTTGTTGCTACTAATTGTTGAAAACAATAACTTCATTCTATATTTTAGGTACAGTGTAACCTCAAAATAATAATTGAGATTTGAAGTGCGATTATTATTTTAATTAATAAAGGGAGTCAGAGTGACTCCTGGAGAAGTTGCACAAAAGCAGATTTAATTGAGTTGTTACTTTATAAGGCTAGTTAGGTTGTGAGTACTGAAAGAGGTATTTGGATACAGAGTAATCTTTTGTGCTTATTTAATATTGGTGCGTTTTAATTTTAATTCAATCATTTAGCTTCATATTTAGATGCCATAGAAAGTAATAGTATAATTGTACAATTATAAGGTGTATTTTTGTTTGGATTAAATAAAGGAATTTAAATTCCCGAAGGCACAGCACAAAAACAGATTTAATTAAATTATTGTTTTATGAATTAATAAATTGTGTGTACTCATTACACATGACCGTGTCTTAATTGGTTTATTAGTGAATTAAAAGTAGTTATAATTATTTGGCATTAAAGAGTGAGTGGAATTTTGGAGGCATCCTTCTGGAGTAGTATTCCGATTCGGAGTTATGACGTTGTATTAGAGCATTCAGCTAGTAATAGGTAGCAGCATTAGGTCAGATGGAGTCCATGAATACCATGTTTATTCCCATGAGTGAGCTATGGAGTGTTCTGCAATGGTAGAGCCGGTGCGTCCTTCTTGTTTGCTCAATGCTGTAATATATGAAGAGAAATGATTATCTTGGCCATGTATTTGGTTTGCGAATGTGTAAGTCAGTAGGATACCATCTACGCACTCTACGAAGGATAGTGTTGTTAGCCGGAGCCAGTTTTATTGCCAGGGGGTTAGTGTGTTTAAGGAGACGATCATTGTGTCTACTACCATGCAGGTTAATGATTTCCCATAGGAATGGGATGCCTAGGTTTCTATGTAGGTCATTGGTTCGAATAAAAAGGGGAGAAGATACTATTGTTCGCAGACATTTGTTTTGAATAATTTGTATCCTATTTATTTGCAGATCTGTGGCTGTACCCCATACCACCATGCCATATTGCCAAATGGGTGCTATTATTTGCGTGTATATTATTTTTTTATTATTTAGGGATAGTTTATTGCTGGTTAGCAGCCATTTATATTTGTCTAGTTTCTTTTTAATTATGGAACATGTAACCGAGATATGCTTAGAAAAGGTGAGTTTTCTGTCTAAATGAAGGCCTAAATACTTGACTATTGGATTTTGAGGAATCTGCACACCGCTGAAGGTTACAGTGGGACAGGTGCCCTCTTTGAGGGTGAAGGTCATGTGGTTGGATTTGGAGCTGTTAATTAATATTTTCCATTTCGTACACCATCTGTTTATTAGATCCAATTGTCTTTGTGTCCTGATCGAAGCACTTTCCAAGTGAGAGTCAGAGAATATAATTGCAGTGTCGTCTGCAAAGGTAGCTGTGAGGGAAGACGAAGTATTTGTCGTTGGCATATCAGAAGTGTATATGGTGTATAGCATGGGGCCTAAGACGCTACCCTGCGGGACACCTGCTTGGATATTTCTGATTGAAGAGATTGTTCCTTTGTCGGCTATGGAGAATTTCCTGTTTTCTAGGTAGGAACGAAAGATTTTGTAAAGGGATGTGGAGAGACACTCACTTAGTTTATAAAGTAGGCCTTCCAACCAGACCCTGTCGAAAGCCTGTTGGACATCTAGGAAAACTGCCGAGGAGTAGTTATTCCTATCGAAGGAACGTAAAATGAAATCGACAATTCTGTGAGCTTGTTCTGGTGTTCCATGACCTCGTCGAAAGCCGAATTGATGATTTGGAATAATTCCACTATCACTAATTTCATTTAGGGCTCTAGCATATAATATTTTTTCAAAAACTTTGGACATGGTAGGGAGGAGGCTAATTGGGCGATAAGAGTCGGGGCTGCTAGTTGGCTTATTAGGCTTTAGGATCATGGTGATATGGGCATACTTCCATTGCGTAGGAAAATAGGAGAGTCTAAGCATAACATTGAACAAGACCGCCATGTATAATTTTGCTTTTATTGGTAGGGCTTTGAGAGCACGCCCATCTATATGGTCATGGCCAGGGGCTTTTTTGTTCTTTAGGGATTTTATAATTCGGCAGACTTCTTGGTAAGTAGCGTGCCTTATTGGTCTACTGGGGCCGATTGAAGGGTTTTCATGTGAGGAAGAGCGAACACTATCTAGAATGTGGTCAGTACTTTCGTCGTCTGGAATGTTGTGAGGGGTGAATCTTTTTTCAATGTTGTTAGCGAAGCTTTCTACTATTTCCCTAAGGGAGCGGCACCAGATGCCATGTTCATTGACTATTGAGTGGCAAGGAAGTGTTTGCTTTTTAATACTGTTGGTGATTTTCCAAAGACTGTATCCCGAGCTTTTATATATATCAGCATGTGTTAGCTTATTGTCATAGTATTGCTTTCGTACTTGATTTAATTTCCTACGCAGTTTATGAGAGAGAAATTGCCAGTTGGCAAAGGCTTGGGGGGATCTAGAGCGTATATAAATTTTTCTTGCTGTCCTTTTTTGAGAGATAATCCTGCGAATTTCTGGATTGAGATAGTTAGGAGAATTTGCTAAGCTGTGACGATTAGTAGTATTAGAGGGAATGGTTGAGGTTTCCGCAGAGTGTTGTATTAAATCAGTGAATTTTGTTAGGGCGTAATCAATATCTTCTTTGGTGCGCAATTCTATATTTAGATATATTTTATCCTCTATTTTTTTACGAAATAATTTTAGGTCAGTATTACGTGTTATGAGCATTTTTCTAGGGGGTACTGAGTTAGCTAGGACTCCTATTTTTATTAGCAAGGGTAGGTGATCACTATTTAATTCGATTAATCTTTTTATTACGAGTTCATTGGTAGGGATTCCTTGATATATAGCGAAATCTATGATAGAGGGGGTGGCATGGCTAGCAGGGTAGTGTGTGGGCTGGCCTGGAGAGAGAACTTCCATGCAATTTGAATTTAATATAATATTTGCTAAGCGGGTACCTCTTGGACAAGCTCTAGAGCTGCCCCAGAGTCGATTTTTAGCATTCCAGTCCCCGACCACTAGAAATTTTTGACCTAGGCTGCAGAGGTATTCAGAGAAAACTGTTTCTCTAATTGGAGCAGAAGGGGGACAGTAGACAGCTGCAATACATATATATCCTATATTAGTGCTTACTGTTATTGAGACTGAATGTATTGAGTTATTTGATATTACCTGATGAGATTGATGTATTATTTTGTTATGGATGAGTACGGCAGCACCACCAGTGTGGGAATTGCCACCAGGAGAATTAGCAAAATAGGCATTATAGCCTTGTATTTTTATGTGATTTTGCGTGCGAGCTGTTGCATGGGTTTCACAAATAAGCATTATGTCGATGTGATGCATACGCATGAAGGCTTCTAGTTCTCTAATTTTTCTTGAAACGCCATTGGCATTCCAAGAAGCAATACTCAGTCCTATTGTGCTAGCCATTGTTCTTGTTATTTTGATTAGTTATTCTATTTAGATTATGTATTTTAGGGGTAGGGGCGAATGACACTGTACATTTGCTTGGTGCAATATGAAGTGGCCCATTTTTAGGTTCAATAATTTGTGAGATTTTTTCGAGAAGAACATTTTGGGAGGAGGCTAAATTTTTAATAATTGTCATGATTTCACTTAGGTTAGGCTCAGTGCTGTTGCCAGCTGTACTCGTAGTTGGTTCTGGTAAGGAAGCATTTTGGGGGGTATTATTATCAGTATAGTAGGCATGGCTGCTGTAGCTAGCATGGCTTGTGTAGTTATTATTAGAGAGTGCTCCTGGGGGTTGAGTGCTAAATCTAGGTCTTTTTGTTGGCATGACTTTGTTGAGATGGTTTCCTGAATGAGAAGCAGAATAAGTTGTTTCATTTATGCCGTTTCTAAGCAGGGACTGAGTTGAACTAATTGAGGTTAAATTGTTTGAGGCTGAGCGTATTTGTTTATAGACTGGACAGCCGTGAAAATTGGCTGTGTGAGGTCCACAGCATAAGGCACATTTTGGTGGAAGATTTGGGGAGATTTCGCAGTCATAGGAGAAGTGAAGCCCCGCGCACTTAACACATCTCGGTTGTTTGCGGCAGAATTTCGTGGAGTGACCATATTCTTGGCATCGAAAGCATTGCATAATATGGCGCTTGGGATTTGGAGTACTAATAGTGACCAGCTGCCTGCAGATACTTTTGATTTTAAAGACCTCACAGTTATTAGATGCTTGCTTTATATTAATGAAGAAGGTGCTTGTTAATTGTGAAGCTTGATTTTTGTCATTTATTTTTAGTGGAGTATATAGATTTTTTACTTCATGCCCTTTAGCTGCTAGCTCGTTTTGTATTTCTGTTTTGTTTGTGGTAGGGTGAAGGCCCTGAATTACAAACTTAAAGGTTTTATCTTCCTTGCACTGGAAGGTGTAGTATTCAATCTTATTTTTGTCGAGTACCTCTAAAACTAGTTTGTAAACTGCGGAGTCGGAGCAAGTGATTCTATATTTATTTTCTTTTAGATGCCCTATTATTTTGATAAGATAGTTATTGGGGGTTGGGCAAATAGGTCTGGTAGACCAATCTTGGAGTTGAGTGTTATAAAGACGGGAGGTGGTTTAGGGGTCTTTTCAGTGTTTTCCAATGGCCTAGTCTTGGATTGAGTTTGCTTATCTGTTGGAGCAATTGTTTTGTGGGTATTATTTGTATTGGGGTTTGCTTGCTTCTTATTTCGTTTTGGTGAAGGGGAGGGGGGATCAGAGGAGTCAGTTACAACTTCCAAGTCTGAGCTGTCTACATCCCTTTCGTTATTAGCCTCATGAAGTAGTGCAGCAATGTTGGGATCAATTTCAGAATCATCACTATCAGAGCCCAATAGCTCTGCAAATCGCCTTCGCATTCTTCTAGGGGTGAGAGTGGGAGGGGTATGACCAGGTTTTGGGGCTGATGCCCCCTTATGTGGGTTGGCCATCCCACGCTAAAGAATTGTCTTTGTCTATGTATTAATTTAATGTGGGCAGTGAGCTAAGATTAGTTTAAGGTGTGTTTTTGCTAGTTCTAATTTGTAACTAAAGTTTAGTGTAGGTCTACGTATAGTTTATTAAGACATTTTATTAGTATATAGTGTTATATTGTATAGAAGTTGTAGGCAAGTGACTATCATTAGTAGACTAATAGATGATCTAGCAAACAGGAAAGTTGTTGTAATATAAGCAGTTGGCTGGCTCGGCTTTAAGGGCTAATAAGTGTTATTACATTACTATTAGGGGGTGTTTATATTGTAGTATTAATAAATTGGAACAGACTCACCAGGAATTTTATGGATAATCTTGTCTTGGTTTTTTGAAAAAGCTATATTTTTGGAAGGGGCTAACCAATATTGGGCAGGTGGGTGGTTTGAAAAAATTATTAATATTAATATATGTTTAGATATAAGTGAGCATAATAAATAGAGAGGATTTGTTTGCGTGCGTTATTGTCTAGGTAAAATAATTTTGTGTTGAGCATTACTTAAGGTTACATTAATATTATAGACTTATTTTTTGAGCAGCAGACTAAGGGAGGGGGGGGGGGCGTGTTTACATCCGATTACTGCATTGTAAACATACAGTGGGTAAATATAATGTAAATATCAGAGAAAAATAAGCGGACAACGGACACGCGACAAAGTGATAAAGGACAGAGTGAAGGAAAGTATATTAACGGACGCTATATAAATGACGCTGTCGCCCTTGTTGCCAACGCCAGCCAAGCCAATGCCAATTTCAGTGTATGATTTTTTATATACATATGTATTATTAATTTATTTAAATGAACAAAATTCCCTATTTTATTTATTAAAATTCTTTAGCTATGGCAGATGGTAAGTATAATTGATTTAATTTTGATTTATTTCAGCTAATATGTATGCGCATTATTATATTTATATATATGCATGTATGTATGAGTGTGTGTATGCATGCAGACCGGCAGGACAGCCGGCTCGACACACATACACACACACACACACAATTTAACAATGGAAAAATATTAATTAAACAATTTAAGTCAGAACAGACTCACCGATATAATTGAGAAGCAGTAATTAATTTAATAATTCACTGCTAGAAATATTCAAATATTTATTAAACTGTATTTATTTCGCAAATTTGCGACACATTAACACATTGGCATATTGACATTATTGTCGTTGCATATATTTATGAACACTATTAATTATATTATTTATATTTGTTTGGCACTGGCAGCCCAATTATATATTACATTTGAAGCGCGCGCGGAGCTGATGCGTGTTTAAACATATGGGAGAGCTAATTGAGACTGATTTTAATAAATGAGAAACAAAAGGAATGTAGCAGAGGCAAAGGCAAAGGCAGGGGCAGAGAGCAGCAGCAGCAGCATCAGCAGCAGCAGCAGAGAGCATATTTCTATTATGAGGGACTGAAATAGCTGAAAGAATGTATGCGCTATTGGTGTGAGCAGGTAAAAAGACAAACAAAACAAAACCATAATGAAGAGATCGTTTTTTAATATGCTTGAATATGTGTAATGGTAGACATCAGTATAAATGGTGTGTGCTGCAATTGCCGATTACTGCATTGTAAACATACAGTGGGTAAATATAATGTAAATATCAGAGAAAAATAAGCGGACAACGGACACGCGACAAAGTGATAAAGGACAGAGTGAAGGAAAGTATATTAACGGACGCTATATAAATGACGCTGTCGCCCTTGTTGCCAACGCCAGCCAAGCCAATGCCAATTTCAGTGTATGATTTTTTATATACATATGTATTATTAATTTATTTAAATGAACAAAATTCCCTATTTTATTTATTAAAATTCTTTAGCTATGGCAGATGGTAAGTATAATTGATTTAATTTTGATTTATTTCAGCTAATATGTATGCGCATTATTATATTTATATATATGCATGTATGTATGAGTGTGTGTATGCATTTTTTTTTTTTTTTTTTTTCTTGGTTTCGGGTGCCCATTCGGATGGTTATCGCGGCATGTAACTCTTAGCTTGAGCTTTATCCGTCGGTTGCAGGAGAACAATCACGGGTTTAGTAACATGAGACCCACTTCTTCCCCAAAAGCCTGTTGTTAGGATCAGGTTTTGGAGTGCATCGGGTCAGCACGTGAGTATTTCAGGCAGCACTGGGAAGGCTAGAGGCCAGATCAGCCATACCGCCGCACTGATGCTTGGGCAGCAGAGCAGTGTTTTAGTATGGCTTCCTTGGTCTAACTATTTTTATTATTAGGCTTATTTCAGGTAGGGTGGATAAATTGGTGTCACTGGTTATTTGAATATGGGTTAGTGGCATAGGAAGGTGACTCTAGGCCTCTCAATCTGATTTATTTCAGGTAGGTATAGTATTGGCCAAAGGCCAGAAATCACTGTATTTTAGTGGCTGCTAGATTAGCAACTGACTGTGTTCAGAGTTAGTCATAAGAGTATTCAAAGTAATAGATTGATGTAATCAGTTGGATTTTTAGGCATCGATGGATGTTTATTTCAGAATTCAGATAGCTTATTTCAATATTCGTAGGATTTATTTCATTTATCACTAGGACTTAGTCCTTTGTTTAATACAACCAGCTTGCATGTTTCAGTCTTTTTAGACCAAAGTACACAAGTGGTTATGGTATATTAGTGTAAGGGAAATAAGGCAGAAAAGGAGCTATCTCTTTGAGAAACTATGTCCCGTAGGCCAGAGTTTATCAAAGGATTTGTTAGTTAGTATAAAAGTGCTATCTGCTAGTGTCCCATACCTCATATGGGCTAGGAGCAACAGCAAGTTAGCATTTGGCAGCACAGGATTTTTTTCAGGTGGAAGGGTGACTCTAAAAGAGTTCTATTGTTTATACTGAGAATTTCTCAGTTAGGGGGGTTTTTAACTAGGTTTATAGGAGTGGGGGAGGGGGGTGCAAAGGTTTATTTTGCATGCACGCAGGCATGTATGTTGCTTATTATCTATGAGAGTCATGATTGCCACAACATAAGCATATGTTGAGCTTAAGGCGATCATGGCACTATTAAGTACAATTTTAATTTTTACAAAAGATTTAAAAAAAAAAAAACTACTCTTAGTTTTACTAGTTCTTAATGCTACTCTTAGAATTATTGAAGCAGCATTAGTGGGGAGGGATGGGCCTCCTGGCGCCCCAGTCCAGTCCGGACGACAGATCCAGTGCAGCGATACCCCACTCTACCGGCGAATCCCTCTCCTAACAGGAGTTGTTGGGGTTAGAGGACCTCCACCGGCCCGCCCCTTCTGGAAAGGCATGTTTGGGTTGCTCTGTGGTGGTGGCTTGGCAGGACCCAACAGTGCCACTTCTCGTCCACTGACGACCTCCTCTGTAGCAGTCCTCCGATCAGGGGTCATGACACTTCCTAGGAGCACAAATCCAGGAACAAATAGCGGCATTAGGTCCGATAGAGCAGTATTTGCCAAGTTTATTTAGATTATTTAACTCTGTGGGAGAAAGAATATTTAGTTCGGGTATTTATAAGTAATTAATATAGTTAGTATTTTGTATTATTTGCACCTGAAAGACTCAGCGCAATTGGATTTGTTATTTCAGTGTTAATGAGTACACCTTGGGGCAGGTGGATAAAATGAGGGTCTCTATTATTTTATTACTTTGAAATTTTAATAGTTGTAAGATGTTTATTCTTTTCAGATTCGGAATCTTGCTTCTACAGTGCAGTCCACCCAAGAGGCGACAGGATTAATTGAGAATGTTAAGTGTATTTACACGAGAGATTCGCACCAGGGCATCCATGTTCAGAGCGTGTGCTCATTGCATGGAAGCCTCAGTTTTAGTATAGCCAAGGGCTAATTTTCGTCATAGGCATGTTACCCCGACACGAATATATGCATTCAGAATCACTCCGCCGCGTCTTGAGAGGGCTACTAATAGAAAATATTTGACTGCAGAGAAAATTAAGCTTTTGTACTTTTGTTGCTATTAATTGTTAAAAAGGATAACTACATTCTATAATTTAGGTACAGTGTAACCTCAAAATCAAAATAATTGAGATTTGAAGTGCAATTGTTATTTTAGATTAATAAAGGGAGTCAGAGTGACTCCTGGAGAAGTTGCACAAAAGCAGATTTAATTGAATTGTTACTTTATAAGGCTAGTTAGGTTGTGAGTACTGAAAGAGGTATTTGGATACAGAGTAATCTTTTGTGCTTATTTAATATTGGTGTGTTTTAACTTTAATTTAATCATTTAGTTTCATATTTAGATGCCATAGAAAGTAATAGTGTAATTGTATAATTATAAGGTGTATTTTTGTTTGGATTAAATTATGGAATTTAAATTCCTGAAGGCATATTACAAAAATAGATTTAATTAAATTATTGTTTTATGAATTAATAAATTGTGTGTACTCATTACACATGACCGTGTCTTAATTAGTTTATTAGTGAAATAAAAGTAGTTATAATTATTTAGCATAAAAGAGTGAGTGGAATTTTGGAGGCATCCTTCTGGAGTAGTTTTCCGATTCAGACTTATGACGTTGTATTAGAGCATTCAGCTAGTAATAAGTAGCAGCATTAGGTCAGTTGGAGTCCATGAATACCATGTTTATTCCCATGAGTGAGCTCTGTGGGATGGGGGGAAAGAATAGTTAGTTTGGGTATTTATAAGTTGTTTTATATAGTTAGTATTTTATAATTTGCACCTGAAAGACACAGTGCAATCGGATTTTTTATTGCAGTGTTAATGAGTACACTTTGGGGCAGGTGGACCGAATGAGAGTCTCTATTGATTTATTAAATTGAAGATTTTGATGATTGTAAGATATTTATTCCTATTAAATTCAGGATCTTGCTGTTGTAGTGTAGTCCACCCAAGAGGCGACTGAATTGATTGAGAATGTTAAGTATATTTACACGACAGATACGCGCCAGGGCATCCATGTTCAGAGCGTGTGCTCATTGCATGGAAGCCTCAGTTTTAGTATAGCCAAGGGCTAATTTTCGTCATAGGCATGTTACCCCGACACGAATATATGCATTCAGGATCACTCCATCGCGTCTTGAGAGGGCTACTAATAGAAATTATTTGAATGCAGAGAAAATTAAGCTTTTGTACCCTTGTTGCTACTAATTGTTGAAAACAATAACTTCATTCTATATTTTAGGTACAATGTAACCTCAAAATAATAATAATTGAGATTTGAAGTGCGATTATTATTTTAATTAATAAAGGGAGTCAGAGTGACTCCTGGAGAAGTTGCACAAAAGCAGATTTAATTGAATTGTTACTTTATAAGGCTAGTTAGGTTGTGAGTACTGAAAGAGGTATTTGGATACAGAGTAATCTTTTGTGCTTATTTAATATTGGTGCGTTTTAATTTTAATTCAATCATTTAGCTTCATATTTAGATGCCATTGGAAGTAATAGTATAATTGTACAATTATAAGGTGTATTTTTGTTTGGATTAAATTAAGGAATTTAAATTCCCGAAGGCACAGCACAAAAACAGATTTAATTAAATTATTGTTTTATGAATTAATAAATTGTGTGTACTCATTACACATGACCGTGTCTTAATTAGTTTATTAGTGAATTAAAAGTAGTTATAATTATTTAGCATAAAAGAGTGAGTGGAATTTTGGAGGCATCCTTCTGGAGTAGTATTCCGATTCGGAGTTATGACGTTGTATTAGAGCATTCAGCTAGTAATAGGTAGCAGCATTAGGTCAGATGGAGTCCATGAATACCATGTTTATTCCCATGAGTGAGCTCTGTGGGATGAGGAGAAAGAATAATTAGTTTGGGTATTTATAAGTTGTTTTATATAGTTAGTATTTTGTATTATTTGCACCTGAAAGACAAAGTGCAATCGGATTTTTTATTGCAGTGTTAATGAGTACACTTTGGGGCAGGTGGACCGAATGAGAGTCTCTATAGATTTATTACATTGAAGATTTTGATGATTGCAAGATATTTATTCCTATTAAATTCAGGATCTTGCTGTTGTAGTGTAGTCCACCCAAGAGGCGACAGAATTAATTGAGAGTGTTAAGTATTTTTACACAACAGATGCGTGCCAGGGCATCCATGTTCAGAGCGTGTGCTCATTGCATGGAAGCCTCAGTTTTAGTATAGCCAAGGGCTAATTATCGTCATAGGCATGTAACCCCGACACGAATATGCGCATTCAGGTTCACTCCGTCGCGTCCTGAGTGGGCTACTAATAGAACTTATTTGGATGCAGAGAAATTGAGGTTTTGTACTTTTGTTGCTATTAATTGCTAAAAAGAATAATTACATTCTATAATTTAGGTACAGTGTAACCTCTAAAACAAAATAATTGAGATTTGAAGTGCAATTATTATTTTAGATTGATAAAGGGAGACAGAGTGACTCCTGGAGAAGTTGCACAAAAGCAGATTTAATTGAAGTGTTACTTTATAAGGCTAGTTAGGTTGTGAGTACTGAAAGAGGTATTTGGATACAGAGTAATCTTTTGTGCTTATTTAATATTGGTGTGTTTTAATTTTAATTTAATCATTTAGTTTCATATTTAGATGCCATAGAAAGTAATAGTATAATTGTATAATTATAAGGTGTATTTTTGTTTGGATTAAATTAAGGAATTTAAATTCCTGAAGGCATAGTACAAAAACAGATTTAATAAATTATTGTTTTATGAATTAATAAATTGTGTGTACTCATTACACATGACCGTGTCTTAATTAGTTTATTAGTGAATTAAAAGTAGTTATAATTATTTAGCATAAAAGAGTGAGTGGAATTTTGGAGGCATCCTTCTGGAGTAGTATTCCGATTCGGAGTTATGACGTTGTATTAGAGCATTCAGCTAGTAATAGGTAGCAGCATTAGGTCAGATGGAGTCCATGAATACCATGTTTATTCCCATGAGTGAGCTCTGTGGGATGGGGGGAAAGAATAATTAGTTCGGGTATTTATAAGTTGTTTTATATAGTTAGTATTTTGTTTTATTTGCACCTGAAAGACACAGTGCAATCGGATTTTTTATTGCAGTGTTAATGAGAACACTTTGGGGCAGGTGGATCAAATGAGGGTCTCTATTATTTTATTACTTTGAAATTTTAATAGTTGTAAGATGTTTATTCTTTTCAGACTCGGAATCTTGCCTCTACAGTGCAGTCCACCCAAGAGGCGACAGGATTAATTGAGAATGTTAAGTATATTTACACGACAGATTCGCACCAGGGCATCCAAGTTCAGAGCGTGTGCTCATTGCATGGAAGCCTCAGTTTAAGTATAGCCAAGGGCTAATTTTCATCATAGGCATGTTACCCCGACACGAATATATGCATTCAGGATCACTCCGTCGCGTCTTGAGAGGGCTACTAATAGAAATTATTTGAATGCAGAGAAAATTAAGCTTTTGTACTTTTGTTGCTATTAATTGTTAAAAGAATAACTACATTCTATAATTTAGGTACAGTGTAACCTCAAAATCAAAATAATTGAGATTTGAAGTGCAATTGTTTTTTAGATTAATAAAGGGAGTCAGAGTGACTCCTGGAGAAGTTGCACAAAAGAAGATTTATTTGAATTGTTACTTTATAAGGCTAGTTAGGTTGTGAGTACTGAAAGAGGTAGGTATTTGGTTACAGAGTAATCTTTGTGCTTATTTAATATTGGTGTGTTTTAATTTTAATTTAATCATTTAGTTTCATATTAGATGCCATAGAAAGTAATAGTGTAATTGTATAATTATAAGGTGTATTTTTGTTTGGATTAAATTAAGGAATTTAAATTCCTGAAGGCATATTACAAAAATAATTTAATTAAATTATTGTTTTATGAATTAATAAATTGTGTGTACTCATTACACATGACCGTGTCTTAATTAGTTTATTAGTGAAGTAAAAGTAGTTATAATTATTTAGCATAAAAGAGTGAGTGGAATTTTGGAGGCATCCTTCTGGAGTAGTTTTCCGATTCAGACTTATGACGTTGTATTAGAGCATTCAGCTAGTAATAAGTAGCAGCATTAGGTCAGTTGGAGTCCATGAATACCATGTTTATTCCCATGAGTGAGCTCTGTGGGATGGGGAGAAAGAATAATTAGTTTGGGTATTTATAAGTTGTTTTATATAGTTAGTATTTTGTATAATTTGCACCTGAAAGACACAGTGCAATCGGATTTTTTATTGCAGTGTTAATGAGTACACTTTTTTTTTTTTTTTTTTCATTCTTTATTATGACGCACTGGCCGAAACTTATAACTATATATTACAAATTTAGCCTTATAATTAGTGCATATAGGCAGGAGGCATACAGCGTAAAAATTACCGCCTTAATCCTTCCAGTATGAATGGGTGGAGGGAGAAGCGAGAATGAAGCCGTAGCATGATGGTGTGGTACCCCGTTCCCTCATTGGGGCACCGGAAGAAGTAGGAGTTATTCCATGATGACATTGTACATTAAAATTATAATGTAAATTAAAACTAGGGTCACAAGAAATTTCATTTTAGGGGAGAATAAGTATTTATAAATTCAATTATTTTGTGAATAGACTAAATAATTTTTTGATAGTAGTTTGTAAAGAAGATAATATTAAAGAATTTAAATGTTGAAAATTAATTGTGATATGTTTTAAATTGTGTGTTTTAACGTGGTATTAAGAGTAGTTTAGATTTTAAATAAGACAATATAATATAAAGAAAGTTGAATAGATAACAATATTTCGTGATTTAAAGTGCAATATAAATTTTACAAAAACGTATATGTGAAAGAAATATGGTTTTAAATTGGTAGCTAATTTAAGTTATGACTGTCAAACTAAGTTTAATTGTTTATAATCAATAAGATATATATTATGATTGCGTTTGTTTGTTTATTGTTTTGTTTTATTGTGTTAGTTTATTCAGATGCTTTTGATTATTATTATATTTTCTTATAAAGTTTTAGTTTAGGTATATATTGATATTGGTATTTGTGTTTTGTTTGTATTTGCGAAGTTTGTGTGTGTTTCCAACAGATGTCAGAGGCGGTGGTTTGTAGTTAATATAATGATCGGGTGATACGGTACCAAATGTCCTTGTTGAATTTTTAAAGTTTGTATGTGTTGCAAGATTTGAGATGGCAGCTTTTTAATTTGTTGGTGTTGAGTGACTGTATAAGTGTAGACGAGAAATTAGTTGTTAATTTCATGTTGATTTTGTGTTTATAAAGATGATTGCGTGAAAAATTTATTGCTTTAAATAGCGTTTTATGTTCTGGTTGTGTGTGTAATATGTATATGTTGACAGGGTGCGCTTTTATATCGTCGTGAAGTTTGGACGATACCATTTTAATAATTGCGTATTGTGTGTCCAAAATTTAGTAGACAATGATTGTACATGTTACTTGTAAATATTTTTAAACAATTATTCTTATGATAATTTTAATGTGTATAGGTGGATGTCCAGATTTGGTTGATGTTTAGATAGGTTTCCAATTTTTCTTATGGTGAATATGATGTATTGCTTGTATAAATGATGACGGGAAATATTTGTTAAGTTGATGTTGATTTGTGATATATAATGTAGTGTAGTGAGTGGCATTTCCAAGTTTGGTAATTTGATTGAATTTTAAAGTTACTGTTTATATGTGTAAAAGTTCAGCGGTTATTTAATTAACTGTGTAATTGCGATTTTTAAATTGTTGGTTATTGGCATCTGAATATTTTAGTAGAGTTTAATATGTTTTAAATTTGTTATGGTTTGATGCAGAGAAGATCGAAAAGTATTTTAAGTTTTGGCAAGATATGAGCTAGTATTCTTACAATAGTTGTACATTTTAACAAGTGAGAATCAAATCTGAATTTAAAATTGCATCATTAATTGACCTTTTTGAATGTTAACGTAAACGTTAATTTAATACATGTTCAGGTTGCAGAGCGTTTAGTATGTCTTAAAAGGTACAATATTAACTAAAGTTGGAGGAATTCCAGGTTCCACCGGGATAATGATGAGCAGCGTTTGTATTTTAAAAAGGTAGGAGTCCAGATGCGAGCGATGATAAAGTGTGGCAGGTTAGCATGTTGAACGGTTGGTTCGTGTTGTTGCGACTGCGATTTAAAGCGGCTTTGTGAGTTGGCGGGAGGCAGCAACAGTGGCCGCCCCAGTCCATTACTATTTTGGTGAAAGTATCAAATACCAAGAGCAGGAACCGTTCGAGACGACAAATGGTAGAGCTTTAGATGGTGATCTTCGGGTACCTGAGAAGTCGGGAGTGTTATTTTCTTTTTCTGTGATAATTGTGCAATATTGAATCTTTTCTCTTTTGTTTAAGTATATTGATATTTTATGTAATTTTTTGAATGCAATTGCCTTTACGCAAATTTTTAATGGGAATTTTACTTTGTTTGATTTAAGATGTAATATATTTTCTTTTTAGACTGATTTTAATAAATTGTTTTGATTGTAACTATATAATTTTAAATTCTATTTCCAGAAATTAGGAGTAAAGAAAAGATATAACGAGAAGAAAAGAGAGAAAAGAGACAGAGAGCCCAGAAAATAAATTAAATTGAAAAGTTTAAAAATTGACATGGCCCTGACCAAGGCGCGCTCAATTATATCGCTGAAAACAGTGCAGCATATAGGAGCACGAGTCAGCCAGGACCACGCACGCTGGGCGGGCATAGGAGGAGCCAAGCATCCATCTGTACTTCACGGAGAGATGTCCATACACGGATCTGGGCCCCTCCCGCCAGGAAAAAATTCCTCCTTCGCCTCCCGAATCCAGTCTGCGAACGGAGAGATTGGCATAGAGGATCCGGGTCTAGGATTCCGCTCAGGCCGCGGGACGTGCACAGTCATCGTACGGACTGAGCAGCCATAAGGGGAAGGAGCAATTTGAAGTTAGTATCTGAAAGAATAGAGAGAAAAGTTCAAAGCTAATTTTAGAAAGTAGTCGAAATTGTAATGAATTTCCAAGCTGCGTGATCTACTGATGTTAATTCGTTAATGTTAATTATTGTTTCTATTAAAATTTTTGACGATGTATTATGTGCATTTGCCGGAGGCAGCAGCAGCTTAAACAAAAGCTTAAAGCTTTTATATAGTGTCTCCAGATGAAGCGAGAAAAACAGAAGAAGCTTTGGCGCATGCTTCTAATCAGTAGGCACATGCGCAAAGCGAAAATTAACCGAATATACCACTCGCACATATGAAATTTTAATGAAATTTTTATTTTCAGTGTATGACGAATGAAGGCCGAAATTATGTAGCGGCTTTTTTATCAGTGTTTTGTTATTGTAATTGTGCACAAACGGACGGACTGTACATGGTATATTTGATTTTATTGTATGCATATTGCAATTTTTACACTGTATTATATTGTTTTAGCAGCTATTTATTGAATATATTTATGATTTTAAAAGTGTTTGTATTCTTTGTATAGGTTTTAATTAAATTAATTTATGATTTTAGCACTGTTTGTAGTTTTGTGTAAGTTTATTAATTGAGGCATGGTCGAGCCCAGAATAATGTGATTTTTTATTGGCATATCTTTCCCCGGCACCGCACTTGTAGCAATTTAAAGTATTGCATATTAGCCGGAATCGAAGAAAAATATTATAGCGAATAAATTCATGTGAAACGCGTGGAGTAAAGTTTACTCGTTTTGATAATGAAAATTTTAAAACCAAATAGCCGACGCGACCAGCAATGGACAGCGGTTGTGAAGACAGTGTATTATTAAGCATATGCCAATGGCAAAGGCAGCTTAAGCAAAAGCTTAAAGCTTTTATATACTAGCTCCGGTTGGAGCCGAAGGGGAGGGCTGAAGTGCAATATAGCAACAAAGCAGCAAAGGCTTTGGTACATGCGCCTAAATGATAGGCAACGAATAATAAAAACGAAAATGTATAAGCGAAACTGCAGGCACATATGATGTTAACTGTGGACAAATGCACCGAGTATATGTTATTAACACGAATGTATTTTAAGAAATTATTTATTTCAAAGTATGATGGTAGCGGCCGAAATAAATCAGCAGATTTTTAAACATTGTTTTATTAATGTTTATAGGCACAAAGGGACCGAGTCCCATTTTGACTGGCGGTGTAATTGTAAATTAAAGTTGTGACACTTTTTAACAATTTTAAATTTTGTTTACGAATTTATTTAATGTTTGTACAATTTTAAAAAATATTAAGCGCTCGAATAGAGGCATTTTGAGTGTGTAGATTGGTTTTTTCCCAGCAGCAAGGGCACAAACGTGGGCAGTGAAATAGACTCCCACTGTAAGGCATTGTGCCGGCCGAAAAACAATGTAAATTGTTTGTTGTCGATTCTCTCGAACGAACGCACTTTTTAGCAACATTTAATTTGCATATTGGCAAGCACAAGAAAGAATTTGTAAAGAAATTTAATTCAAAATTGACACGTGGAGTGTATACTCATTTGGATATCGAATTTAAAACCGTGTAGCCGACGCGACAAGCATTCGACGATGGCTAAGATGACAATGTATTATGTGCATTTGCCGGAGGCAGCAGCAGCTTAAACAAAAGCTTAAAGCTTTTATATAGTGTCTCCAGATGAAGCGAGAAAAACAGAAGAAGCTTTGGCGCATGCTTCTAATCAGTAGGCACATGCGCAAAGCGAAAATTAACCGAATATACCACTCGCACATATGAAATTTTAATGAAATTTTTATTTTCAGTGTATGACGAATGAAGGCCGAAATTATGTAGCGGCTTTTTTATCAGTGTTTTGTTATTGTAATTGTGCACAAACGGACGGACTGTACATGGTATATTTGATTTTATTGTATGCATATTGCAATTTTTACACTGTATTATATTGTTTTAGCAGCTATTTATTGAATATATTTATGATTTTAAAAGTGTTTGTATTCTTTGTATAGGTTTTAATTAAATTAATTTATGATTTTAGCACTGTTTGTAGTTTTGTGTAAGTTTATTAATTGAGGCATGGTCGAGCCCAGAATAATGTGATTTTTTATTGGCATATCTTTCCCCGGCACCGCACTTGTAGCAATTTAAAGTATTGCATATTAGCCGGAATCGAAGAAAAATATTATAGCGAATAAATTCATGTGAAACGCGTGGAGTAAAGTTTACTCGTTTTGATAATGAAAATTTTTAAACCAAATAGCCGACGCGACCAGCAATGGACAGCGGTTGTGAAGACAGTGTATTATTAAGCATATGCCAATGGCAAAGGCAGCTTAAGCAAAAGCTTAAAGCTTTTATATACTAGCTCCGGTTGGAGCCGAAGGGGAGGGCTGAAGTGCAATATAGCAACAAAGCAGCAAAGGCTTTGGTACATGCGCCTAAATGATAGGCAACGAATAATAAAAACGAAAATGTATAAGCGAAACTGCAGGCACATATGATGTTAACTGTGGACAAATGCACCGAGTATATGTTATTAACACGAATGTATTTTAAGAAATTATTTATTTCAAAGTATGATGGTAGCGGCCGAAATAAATCAGCAGATTTTTAAACATTGTTTTATTAATGTTTATAGGCACAAAGGGACCGAGTCCCATTTTGACTGGCGGTGTAATTGTATATTAAAGTTGTGACACTTTTTAACAATTTTAAATTTTGTTTACGAATTTATTTAATGTTTGTACAATTTTAAAAAATATTAAGCGCTCGAATAGAGGCATTTTGAGTGTGTAGATTGGTTTTTTCCCAGCAGCAAGGGCACAAACGTGGGCAGCGAAATAGACTCCTTTTTTTTTTTTTTTTTTTTCATTCTTTATTATGACGCACTGGCCGAAACTTATAACTATATTTTTTTTTTTTTTTTTTTTTTTTATATCGTTTATTATGGCGCACAAGGCCGAGAAATGGGTACAACAAACTTAATCTAAAATTAAATACTAATCCCAATTACAGCCAAGAGTGTGCAGTGATAGGAGGCAGCAACATTTAAATTTGTCTTAATCCTTCCCTTTTAGAAGAGTGGAGGGAATGCGGGGAGAATCCGAAGCAGTGATGATTAGGTACCCCTTCCCTCTTGGGGGCACCAAATGGTACATTAAGTTTGTGAGTGTTGTACATAGTTGCATAATAGTATAGTATAAATGTAGTTAAATTTAAATGATACAATGTGCAATATTTGATTACTATGTGATAAGCAGTACATGTTAGATTTATGAATGTTGTGCAAAAGTAGTATAATATGGTATATATATAATTAAATTTATGTGATATGGTGTGCAATATATAAGTATAATGTGGTAAGCAAATGCAAGTTAAATTGTGAATGTTGCACAAATAGTGGTATAAAAGTATATAAAAAATAATTAAATTTGTGTGATATGATGTGCAATATTTAAATTTAGTGTGATAAGTAAATGTGATATTTTTAAAGAATTTTAACAAAATATATAAGACAAAATTTTTGGACTTAAGAATAGTAAATGTAGTTTATAAAGTAAAAAATAAAAGCTATTACATTGAAATGAAAAATTAAATTGTTTCATTTTGAAAATTATATAAGACAATATTTTGAAATGCGTGTGGCTCAGGCTTTTTTTTAAGTGTGAGGTGTAAGTTTAACAAAATAATATGTATGTATACGTTGCTAGTAACAATAAATGTGGGCTTATAGACTATGACAATGGAACAATGTTTATAAATTAAAGTAGATTCTAAGTTAGTGCTGCAGAAGTTCCGAGGCTGAATGATGTCCAAGTCCGGGGATGATGTGCCAAAAGAAACGATCTTGTGAGAAGCCGCCAGTTAGTCCATTATTAAAGTTTGGGAAGTAAAATGAAGAACTAATTAGTGTTTTGTTATATGGAGGATAAATCCTGAGAAACAATAAAGATGTGTGATTTATGGTAGAGTGTGCTGTTTGATGATGAGTATATTATAAGGTGTGAATCGGCATGAGTGTAGCAATGTGTGCAGAGAAGTGTGTGTAGACGGAATGATGTGTGTGTAGGGTAGGAGTCCAGGACCCAGTACGACAGGATTGAAGAATAATGTGCGTATAAATGAATTATTTATATTATTGTTTACTTTATGTGGTTTGAAAAATTTATGGATTAATGATTGATTTATGATGTGCGTTATTAGGAAATTTTTGTTGTAATTTTATAATATTTATAAGGCTTGTTTTATGATGTTATGGGCTATTTGATATAATGAATTATGCAACTATAGATTATTGTTATTATATTGGCTTGACAGTTTATTAAGTGAAATGTGATTATTTTGAGTTAGTTATTGTGGCTTTTAATTTATGAAATGAAGAATTGTGTAGATGTGTGCTTTCGTTAAGTGTGTGTAATTAATTATTCGATGATGGAATTTTATTTAATGTGTGTTTTGATTAGATACATGTAATCAATTGTGAAGTTGTGTGGAAATGATAGTGTTTGTTATAGTATGTAGATTTTATAGGCAAAATTATGATTGCTTTGTAAATTTTTGCGGGGAATGTAAATAAGTAATTAAATTGGTGACTAGTTTGTAAATTATAGTGTGTTTTGTTTTAAGTTAATTATTTGTGGTTTCAAATTTATAAAATGTGGACTTGTGTGAATATGCGTTTCCATTGAGTGATGAAGTTATGTAAATATACGATTTAATTAGGTGTATAAATTTTAAATTGTAGAATTGTGTGAAATAATATAGTATTAATTATGGTATGTGTATTAATGTAAATAATTTATAAGCAAATTTATGTTTGCTTTGTAGGTTTTAGCGGGAGATATAAATAGTTATTAAATGTGTGACTGGTTTATCAATTACAGAGTGGTGATTTAAGTTAGTTATTGTGGTTTGTATTTTATGAAGTGATGCATTGTGTAAATGTGATGAGTTGTGTAAATGTGTGTTTCTATGAAGTTATGTAAATATACGATTTAATTAGGTGTATAAATTTTAAATTGTAGAATTGTGTGAAATAATATAGTATTAATTATGGTATGTGTATTAATGTAAATAATTTATAAGCAAATTTATATTTGCTTTGTAGGTTTTAGCGGGAGATATAAATAGTTATTAAATGTGTGACTGGTTTATCAATTACAGAGTGTTGGTTTAAGTTAGTTATTGTGGTTTGTATTTTATAAAGTGATGCATTGTGTAAATGTGATGAGTTGTGTAAATGTGTGTTTCTATTACGTGATGAGATTTTGTAAATATGCGTTTTGATTGTATAAATGTATGAGTTTAAATGTAAAGTTGTATAAGGTAATATGATATTAGTTATAGTATGTAATATAGTGTAAGTAATTTATAAGCAAATTAATATTTACTTTGTAGGTTTTTTTTTTAACTAACGAGAAGCAGAAATGTCGACGAATTGTCCGGACCATGATGCATTAATAAATTTGCGAACGTCAGGAATTAATGGAGGAGGATGTAACACCAAGCGTAAGGAGTATGGGCGTCCCTTCCGAGGTCGCGTGTGTCCATAATTTTGCGAACATTGGTTACAGGGATGAGAGATCCGGGCTCCAGGCAGATGATTATTGTGATAAGATTAAAAATTAGGTGAATTAATTTGTATGTGAATTTAAAAGCCAATATATTTTGTTTATATTTTGATTATGTGGTGAAAATAAAAAGGTTATATAGCCGATGATATACTTGTATGAAAAATGAATTAGTTATTATGTATTGCGGTATTTAAATGCAGTTATGAATGTTGTGTATGGTTATGGATGATTGATTTAAGTAATTTGTAATATTTACTGTATGAATGTTTGTCTATTTGTAGCGAGGTTGGGTCCGAATTTCCTGCATCAAGGCGTTTGAGAAGTATCGTTGGGATAAATATATCCGCAATAAATCAATATTTGTCCCGCGTTGCAGCAACATCCAACAGGAAAACAGCAGCCCTGCCATATAACAAAATAGGTGATTGGAACAGGTCACCAAGATGATTTCCAAACTGCAGACGAGATGACAGTAATGTGTACAATCTGGGTCACACGTTGCGTCCAGAAGCAGCATGAGTAATGGCCATTTAGCCATCATTCGATATAAATCCAAAATTGGTGTGGGGACACATAGCGGCAGACAGATCCATGGTGAAGAGCGCAGTATATCATCACAGGTAATACGCAGCGAAAGTTATTTCAAGGCTGAGAAGTCGGAATAATTAGTATTTGGTTAGTAGAGAAGAAAGGCACGTTACCAAATTAACTGGAGAGGTGTGGGTCAGTGTAGCAACCGCACACCCGCACAAAACCAGGCAGTCCCGCAGACGCCAGGTGTGACACCGCTGAAGAGGGACACGTGGCCAACCTAAGCGACCAGTAGCATGGACAAGCAGCTGAGCTAGCTGACACCTCCAGCCGCCGCGACCAAACAGGAGACACGGCCCCCACAGCAACAGGATGACACCAGGCGCGCAAGGACACTTGGAGAAGAAAACACGGCACTATAAAAGCAATACGACAGAGTACTTTCTGTTAAGATTTTCTTTAATTGAGATTATAAAAATTTGTTTAAGCGCAGCGAAAAGCACATTCGTGTCTAGTATGAATAACCCGACTGAGGGTTGAGACAGAAAACATAGGCTATTAAAACTGGATTCTGGGTGTACCAGTGGAAAACTGCCGTTAAAAATAAAGCTCATCAACATAAAGCTCGAAAGACACACTCAAATTGAGCAGAATTAATTTATTAGAGCGGGGCTTAAAACACTTCGCTCATACTGATAGGTTACTCTTTGACAAAAAGAGAATAATATTATAAAGAATAGATAAAGAAAAGAGAGTATATAGGTTATTCATAGTGATAAAGAAGAATTATAGACCCAGGAAATAGAAGAGTTTTGAGCGACCATGGCCAAGAAGCGCTCATTTATATCGCTGCTCGAGGCAGCATATCAGAGCACCAGTCGGCATAACCGCCCATAGATGGTAGAGGGGCGAAGAAGGGCCCAGAATCCAGCTGTATAGAGTAATTTTTTTTTTTTTTTTTTTCTTGGTTTCGGGTGCCCATTCGGATGGTTATCGCGGCATGTAACTCTTAGCTTGAGCTTTATCCGTCGGTTGCAGGAGAACAATCACGGGTTTAGTAACATGAGACCCACTTCTTCCCCAAAAGCCTGGTGTTAGGATCAGGTTTTGGAGTGCATCGGGTCAGCACGTGAGTATTTCAGGCAGCACTGGGAAGGCTAGAGGCCAGATCAGCCATACCGCCGCACTGATGCTTGGGCAGCAGAGCAGTGTTTTAGTATGGCTTCCTTGGTCTAACTATTTTTATTTTAATGCTTATTTCAGGTAGGGTAAATTTTTGGGTGTCACTGGTTATTTTGATTGGGTTAGTGGCATAGGAATGTGGCTCTAGGCCTCTCATTATGATTTATTTCAGATAGGTTGAGATTAGGCAATGGCCAGCAATCACTGAGTGTTAATAGTTGCTAGTTTTGCAACTGATTGTGTTCAGAGTTGAACGTAAGTATATTCAAAGTAAATATTTAATGTAGTCAGTTGTGTTTTTTAGGCATCAATGTTATTTATTTCAGTAATTCAGTTGGCTTATTACAGTATTCATTTAGATTATTTCATTTTTCACTAGGACTTAGTCCTTTGTTTAATACGACTAACTTGCATATTTCAGCCTTTTAAGACCAAAGTACACAAGTGGTAATAATGTATTAGTGTAAGGGAAATAAGGCGGAAGGGAGGAGCTATCTCTTTGAGAAACTCTGTCCCGCAGGCCAGAGTTTCTCAAAGGAATTGTTAGTTAGTTTAAAAAATGCTATCCGCTAGTGTTCTATACCTCATATGGGCTAGGAGCAACAGCAGGTTAGCATTTGGCAGCACAGGATTTATTTCAGATGGAAGGGTGACTCTAAAAGAGTTCTATTGTTTATACTGGGAATTTCTCAGTTAGGAGGTTTTTATATAGGTTTTTAGGAGTGTGGGAGGGGGGAGGGGGGGAAGGGTGCATAAGTGCGGATAACCGCATGCATGTTGTATTCCTATCCGTAAGAGTCAAGACCACTACAACACAAACACATGTTGCAGCATTAGTAATCATGACTCTGACCAATTATATTTCAAAACATTTAAATGGATTTTAGACAGACAGTTCACTGCATTGTAAACATACAGTGGGTAAATATAATGTAAATATCAGAGAAAAATAAGCGGACAACGGACACGCGACAAAGTGATAAAGGACAGAGTGAAGGAAAGTATATTAACGGACGCTATATAAATGACGCTGTCGCCCTTGTTGCCAACGCCAGCCAAGCCAATGCCAATTTCAGTGTATGTATATGTATATGATTTTTTATATACATATGTATTATTAATTTATTTAAATGAACAAAATTCCCTATTTTATTTATTAAAATTCTTTAGCTATGGCAGATGGTAAGTATAATTGATTTAATTTTGATTTATTTCAGCTAATATGTATGCGCATTATTATATTTATATATATGCATGTATGTATGAGTGTGTGTATGCATGCAGACCGGCAGGACAGCCGGCTCGGCACACATACACACACACACACACAATTTAACAATGGAAAAAAAATTAATTAAACAATTTAAGTCAGAACAGACTCACCGATATAATTGAGAAGCAGTAATTAATTTAATAATTCACTGCTAGAAATATTCAAATATTTATTAAACTGTATTTATTTCGCAAATTTGCGACACATTAACACATTGGCATATTGACATTATTGTCGTTGCATATATTTATGAACACTATTAATTATATTATTTATATTTGTTTGGCACTGGCAGCCCAATTATATATTACATTTGAAGCGCGCGCGGAGCTGATGCGTGTTTAAACATATGGGAGAGCTAATTGAGACTGATTTTAATAAATGAGAAACAAAAGGAATGTAGCAGAGGCAAAGGCAAAGGCAGAGGCAGAGAGCAGCAGCAGCAGCATCAGCAGCAGCAGCAGAGAGCATATTTCTATTATGAGGGACTGAAATAGCTGAAAGAATGTATGCGCTATTGGTGTGAGCAGGTAAAAAGACAAACAAAACAAAACCATAATGAAGAGATCGTTTTTTAATATGCTTGAATATGTGTAATGGTAGACATCAGTATAAATGGTGTGTGCTGCAATTGCCGATTACTGCATTGTAAACATACAGTGGGTAAATATAATGTAAATATCAGAGAAAAATAAGCGGACAACGGACACGCGACAAAGTGATAAAGGACAGAGTGAAGGAAAGTATATTAACGGACGCTATATAAATGACGCTGTCGCCCTTGTTACCAACGCCAGCCAAGCCAATGTCAATTTCAGTGTATGTATATGTATATGATTTTTTATATACATATGTATTATTAATTTTTTTTTTTTTTTTTTCTTGGTTTCGGGTGCCCATTCGGATGGTTATCGCGGCATGTAGCTCTTAGCTTGAGCTTTATCCGTCGGTTGCAGGAGAACAATCACGGGTTTAGTAACATGAGACCCACTTCTTCCCCATAAGCCTGGTGTTAGGATCAGGTTTTGGAGTGCATCGGGTCAGCACGTGGGTATTTCAGGCAGCATTGGGAAGGCTAGAGGCCAGATCAGCCATACCGCCGCACTGATGCTTGGGCAGCAGAGCAGTGTTTTAGTATGGCTTCCTTGGTCTAACTATTTTTATTTTAATGCTTATTTCAGGTAGGGTGGATTTTTGGGTGTCACTGGTTATTTTGATTGGGTTAGTGGCATAGGAATGTGGCTCTAGGCCTCTCATTATGATTTATTTCAGATAGGTTGAGATTAGGCAATGGCCAGCAATCACTGAGTTTTAATAGTTGCTAGTTTTGCAACAGATTGTGTTCAGAGTTGAACGTAAGTTTATTCAAAGTAAATATTTAATGTAGTCAGTTGTGTTTTTTAGGCATCAATGTTATTTATTACAGTAATTCAGTTGGCTTATTACAGTATTCATTTAGTTTATTTCATTTTTCACTAGGACTTAGTCCTTTGTTTAATACGACCAACTTGCATATTTCAGCCCTTTAAGACCAAAGTACACAAGTGGTAATGATGTATTAGTGTAAGGGAAATAGGGCGGAAGGGAAGGAGCTATCTCTTTGAGAAGCTCTGTCCCGTAGGCCAGAGCTTCCCAATGGGATTGATAGTTAGTATAAAATGCTATCTGCTAGTGTCCTATACCTCATATGGGATAGGATCAACAGCAGGTTAGCATTTGGCAGCAGAGGATTTATTTCGGATGGAAGGGTGACTCTAAGAGAGTTCTATTGTTTATACTGAGAATTTCTCAGTTAGGGGGTTTTTATATAGGTTTATAGGAGTGGGGGAGGTGGGTTAAATATTTATTTTACATGCACGCAGACATGTATGTTACTTATAATCTGCAAGAGTCACGATTACCACAACATAAGCATATGTTGCATTAATGGGAATCACGACAGCCTAGAGAATACAATTAGAGTTATAATTATATTTTCTTATATTTATATTTATACAGCTTAGTTTTTATTGATTCTTAATGATATTCTTAATTAAACTGAAGCAGGGTTCCCATTGACGGATTCTTCCGGGATAGTTTTCCGATCCAAGGTCATGGCGTGGTATTAGAGCATAGATCCAATAGCAGATAGCAGCATCGGGTCATGTTTTATTTCCTTGATTGGACACAATACGTGAACATGGCTTTTTTTTTTTTCTTGGTTTCGGGTGCCCATTCGGATGGTTATCGCGGCATGTAACTCTTAGCTTGAGCTTTATCCGTCGGTTGCAGGAGAACAATCACGGGTTTAGTAACATGAGACCCACTTCTTCCCCAAAAGCCTGGTGTTAGGATCAGGTTTTGGAGTGCATCGGGTCAGCACGTGAGTATTTCAGGCAGCACTGGGAAGGCTAGAGGCCAGATCAGCCATACCGCCGCACTGATGCTTGGGCAGCAGAGCAGTGTTTTAGTATGGCTTCCTTGGTCTAACTATTTTTATTTTAATGCTTATTTCAGGTAGGGTAAATTTTTGGGTGTCACTGGTTATTTTGATTGGGTTAGTGGCATAGGAATGTGGCTCTAGGCCTCTCATTATGATTTATTTCAGATAGGTTGAGATTAGGCAATGGCCAGCAATCACTGAGTGTTAATAGTTGCTAGTTTTGCAACTGATTGTGTTCAGAGTTGAACGTAAGTATATTCAAAGTAAATATTTAATGTAGTCAGTTGTGTTTTTTAGGCATCAATGTTATTTATTTCAGTAATTCAGTTGGCTTATTACAGTATTCATTTAGATTATTTCATTTTTCACTAGGACTTAGTCCTTTGTTTAATACGACTAACTTGCATATTTCAGCCTTTTAAGACCAAAGTACACAAGTGGTAATAATGTATTAGTGTAAGGGAAATAAGGCGGAAGGGAGGAGCTATCTCTTTGAGAAACTCTGTCCCGCAGGCCAGAGTTTCTCAAAGGAATTGTTAGTTAGTTTAAAAAATGCTATCCGCTAGTGTTCTATACCTCATATGGGCTAGGAGCAACAGCAGGTTAGCATTTGGCAGCACAGGATTTATTTCAGATGGAAGGGTGACTCTAAAAGAGTTCTATTGTTTATACTGGGAATTTCTCAGTTAGGAGGTTTTTATATAGGTTTTTAGGAGTGTGGTAGGGGGGAGGGGGGGGGGAAGGGTGCATAAGTGCGGATAACCGCATGCATGTTGTATTCCTATCCGTAAGAGTCAAGACCACTACAACACAAACACATGTTGCAGCATTAGTAATCGTGACTCTGACCAATTATATTTCAAAACATTTAAATGGATTTTAGACAGACAGTTCACTGCATTGTAAACATACAGTGGGTAAATATAATGTAAATATCAGAGAAAAATAAGCGGACAACGGACACGCGACAAAGTGATAAAGGACAGAGTGAAGGAAAGTATATTAACGGACGCTATATAAATGACGCTGTCGCCCTTGTTGCCAACGCCAGCCAAGCCAATGCCAATTTCAGTGTATGTATATGTATATGATTTTTTATATACATATGTATTATTAATTTATTTAAATGAACAAAATTCCCTATTTTATTTATTAAAATTCTTTAGCTATGGCAGATGGTAAGTATAATTGATTTAATTTTGATTTATTTCAGCTAATATGTATGCGCATTATTATATTTATATATATGCATGTATGTATGAGTGTGTGTATGCATGCAGACCGGCAGGACAGCCGGCTCGACACTCATACACACACACACACACACAATTTAACAATGGAAAAATATTAATTAAACAATTTAAGTCAGAACAGACTCACCGATATAATTGAGAAGCAGTAATTAATTTAATAATTCACTGCTAGAAATATTCAAATATTTATTAAACTGTATTTATTTCGCAAATTTGCGACACATTAACACATTGGCATATTGACATTATTGTCGTTGCATATATTTATGAACACTATTAATTATATTATTTATATTTGTTTGGCACTGGCAGCCCAATTATATATTACATTTGAAGCGCGCGCGGAGCTGATGCGTGTTTAAACATATGGGAGAGCTAATTGAGACTGATTTTAATAAATGAGAAACAAAAGGAATGTAGCAGAGGCAAAGGCAAAGGCAGAGGCAGAGAGCAGCAGCAGCAGCATCAGCAGCAGCAGCAGAGAGCATATTTCTATTATGAGGGACTGAAATAGCTGAAAGAATGTATGCGCTATTGGTGTGAGCAGGTAAAAAGACAAACAAAACAAAACCATAATGAAGAGATCGTTTTTTAATATGCTTGAATATGTGTAATGGTAGACATCAGTATAAATGGTGTGTGCTGCAATTGCCGATTACTGCATTGTAAACATACAGTGGGTAAATATAATGTAAATATCAGAGAAAAATAAGCGGACAACGGACACGCGACAAAGTGATAAAGGACAGAGTGAAGGAAAGTATATTAACGGACGCTATATAAATGACGCTGTCGCCCTTGTTGCCAACGCCAGCCAAGCCAATGCCAATTTCAGTGTATGTATATGTATATGATTTTTTATATACATATGTATTATTAATTTATTTAAATGAACAAAATTCCCTATTTTATTTATTAAAATTCTTTAGCTATGGCAGATGGTAAGTATAATTGATTTAATTTTGATTTATTTCAGCTAATATGTATGCGCATTATTATATTTATATATATGCATGTATGTATGAGTGTGTGTATGCATGCAGACCGGCAGGACAGCCGGCTCGACACACATACACACACACACACACAATTTAACAATGGAAAAATATTAATTAAACAATTTAAGTCAGAACAGACTCACCGATATAATTGAGAAGCAGTAATTAATTTAATAATTCACTGCTAGAAATATTCAAATATTTATTAAACTGTATTTATTTCGCAAATTTGCGACACATTAACACATTGGCATATTGACATTATTGTCGTTGCATATATTTATGAACACTATTAATTATATTATTTATATTTGTTTGGCACTGGCAGCCCAATTATATATTACATTTGAAGCGCGCGCGGAGCTGATGCGTGTTTAAACATATGGGAGAGCTAATTGAGACTGATTTTAATAAATGAGAAACAAAAGGAATGTAGCAGAGGCAAAGGCAAAGGCAGGGGCAGAGAGCAGCAGCAGCAGCATCAGCAGCAGCAGCAGAGAGCATATTTCTATTATGAGGGACTGAAATAGCTGAAAGAATGTATGCGCTATTGGTGTGAGCAGGTAAAAAGACAAACAAAACAAAACCATAATGAAGAGATCGTTTTTTAATATGCTTGAATATGTGTAATGGTAGACATCAGTATAAATGGTGTGTGCTGCAATTGCCGATTACTGCATTGTAAACATACAGTGGGTAAATATAATGTAAATATCAGAGAAAAATAAGCGGACTTTTTTTTTTTCTTGGTTTCGGGTGCCCATTCGGATGGTTATCGCGGCATGTAACTCTTAGCTTGAGCTTTATCCGTCGGTTGCAGGAGAACAATCACGGGTTTAGTAACATGAGACCCACTTCTTCCCCAAAAGCCTGTTGTTAGGATCAGGTTTTGGAGTGCATCGGGTCAGCACGTGAGTATTTCAGGCAGCACTGGGAAGGCTAGAGGCCAGATCAGCCATACCGCCGCACTGATGCTTGGGCAGCAGAGCAGTGTTTTAGTATGGCTTCCTTGGTCTAACTATTTTTATTATTAGGCTTATTTCAGGTAGGGTGGATAAATTGGTGTCACTGGTTATTTGAATATGGGTTAGTGGCATAGGAAGGTGACTCTAGGCCTCTCAATCTGATTTATTTCAGGTAGGTATAGTATTGGCCAAAGGCCAGAAATCACTGTATTTTAGTGGCTGCTAGATTAGCAACTGACTGTGTTCAGAGTTAGTCATAAGAGTATTCAAAGTAATAGATTGATGTAATCAGTTGGATTTTTAGGCATCGATGGATGTTTATTTCAGAATTCAGATAGCTTATTTCAATATTCGTAGGATTTATTTCATTTATCACTAGGACTTAGTCCTTTGTTTAATACAACCAGCTTGCATGTTTCAGTCTTTTTAGACCAAAGTACACAAGTGGTTATGGTATATTAGTGTAAGGGAAATAAGGCAGAAAAGGAGCTATCTCTTTGAGAAACTATGTCCCGTAGGCCAGAGTTTATCAAAGGATTTGTTAGTTAGTATAAAAGTGCTATCTGCTAGTGTCCCATACCTCATATGGGCTAGGAGCAACAGCAAGTTAGCATTTGGCAGCACAGGATTTTTTTCAGGTGGAAGGGTGACTCTAAAAGAGTTCTATTGTTTATACTGAGAATTTCTCAGTTAGGGGGGTTTTTAACTAGGTTTATAGGAGTGGGGGAGGGGGGTGCAAAGGTTTATTTTGCATGCACGCAGGCATGTATGTTGCTTATTATCTATGAGAGTCATGATTGCCACAACATAAGCATATGTTGAGCTTAAGGCGATCATGGCACTATTAAGTACAATTTTAATTTTTACAAAAGATTTAAAAAAAAAAAACTACTCTTAGTTTTACTAGTTCTTAATGCTACTCTTAGAATTATTGAAGCAGCATTAGTGGGGAGGGATGGGCCTCCTGGCGCCCCAGTCCAGTCCGGACGACAGATCCAGTGCAGCGATACCCCACTCTACCGGCGAATCCCTCTCCTAACAGGAGTTGTTGGGGTTAGAGGACCTCCACCGGCCCGCCCCTTCTGGAAAGGCATGTTTGGGTTGCTCTGTGGTGGTGGCTTGGCAGGACCCAACAGTGCCACTTCTCGTCCACTGACGACCTCCTCTGTAGCAGTCCTCCGATCAGGGGTCATGACACTTCCTAGGAGCACAAATCCAGGAACAAATAGCGGCATTAGGTCCGATAGAGCAGTATTTGCCAAGTTTATTTAGATTATTTAACTCTGTGGGAGAAAGAATATTTAGTTCGGGTATTTATAAGTAATTAATATAGTTAGTATTTTGTATTATTTGCACCTGAAAGACTCAGCGCAATTGGATTTGTTATTTCAGTGTTAATGAGTACACCTTGGGGCAGGTGGATAAAATGAGGGTCTCTATTATTTTATTACTTTGAAATTTTAATAGTTGTAAGATGTTTATTCTTTTCAGATTCGGAATCTTGCTTCTACAGTGCAGTCCACCCAAGAGGCGACAGGATTAATTGAGAATGTTAAGTGTATTTACACGAGAGATTCGCACCAGGGCATCCATGTTCAGAGCGTGTGCTCATTGCATGGAAGCCTCAGTTTTAGTATAGCCAAGGGCTAATTTTCGTCATAGGCATGTTACCCCGACACGAATATATGCATTCAGAATCACTCCGCCGCGTCTTGAGAGGGCTACTAATAGAAAATATTTGACTGCAGAGAAAATTAAGCTTTTGTACTTTTGTTGCTATTAATTGTTAAAAAGGATAACTACATTCTATAATTTAGGTACAGTGTAACCTCAAAATCAAAATAATTGAGATTTGAAGTGCAATTGTTATTTTAGATTAATAAAGGGAGTCAGAGTGACTCCTGGAGAAGTTGCACAAAAGCAGATTTAATTGAATTGTTACTTTATAAGGCTAGTTAGGTTGTGAGTACTGAAAGAGGTATTTGGATACAGAGTAATCTTTTGTGCTTATTTAATATTGGTGTGTTTTAACTTTAATTTAATCATTTAGTTTCATATTTAGATGCCATAGAAAGTAATAGTGTAATTGTATAATTATAAGGTGTATTTTTGTTTGGATTAAATTATGGAATTTAAATTCCTGAAGGCATATTACAAAAATAGATTTAATTAAATTATTGTTTTATGAATTAATAAATTGTGTGTACTCATTACACATGACCGTGTCTTAATTAGTTTATTAGTGAAATAAAAGTAGTTATAATTATTTAGCATAAAAGAGTGAGTGGAATTTTGGAGGCATCCTTCTGGAGTAGTTTTCCGATTCAGACTTATGACGTTGTATTAGAGCATTCAGCTAGTAATAAGTAGCAGCATTAGGTCAGTTGGAGTCCATGAATACCATGTTTATTCCCATGAGTGAGCTCTGTGGGATGGGGGGAAAGAATAGTTAGTTTGGGTATTTATAAGTTGTTTTATATAGTTAGTATTTTATAATTTGCACCTGAAAGACACAGTGCAATCGGATTTTTTATTGCAGTGTTAATGAGTACACTTTGGGGCAGGTGGACCGAATGAGAGTCTCTATTGATTTATTAAATTGAAGATTTTGATGATTGTAAGATATTTATTCCTATTAAATTCAGGATCTTGCTGTTGTAGTGTAGTCCACCCAAGAGGCGACTGAATTGATTGAGAATGTTAAGTATATTTACACGACAGATACGCGCCAGGGCATCCATGTTCAGAGCGTGTGCTCATTGCATGGAAGCCTCAGTTTTAGTATAGCCAAGGGCTAATTTTCGTCATAGGCATGTTACCCCGACACGAATATATGCATTCAGGATCACTCCATCGCGTCTTGAGAGGGCTACTAATAGAAATTATTTGAATGCAGAGAAAATTAAGCTTTTGTACCCTTGTTGCTACTAATTGTTGAAAACAATAACTTCATTCTATATTTTAGGTACAATGTAACCTCAAAATAATAATAATTGAGATTTGAAGTGCGATTATTATTTTAATTAATAAAGGGAGTCAGAGTGACTCCTGGAGAAGTTGCACAAAAGCAGATTTAATTGAATTGTTACTTTATAAGGCTAGTTAGGTTGTGAGTACTGAAAGAGGTATTTGGATACAGAGTAATCTTTTGTGCTTATTTAATATTGGTGCGTTTTAATTTTAATTCAATCATTTAGCTTCATATTTAGATGCCATTGGAAGTAATAGTATAATTGTACAATTATAAGGTGTATTTTTGTTTGGATTAAATTAAGGAATTTAAATTCCCGAAGGCACAGCACAAAAACAGATTTAATTAAATTATTGTTTTATGAATTAATAAATTGTGTGTACTCATTACACATGACCGTGTCTTAATTAGTTTATTAGTGAATTAAAAGTAGTTATAATTATTTAGCATAAAAGAGTGAGTGGAATTTTGGAGGCATCCTTCTGGAGTAGTATTCCGATTCGGAGTTATGACGTTGTATTAGAGCATTCAGCTAGTAATAGGTAGCAGCATTAGGTCAGATGGAGTCCATGAATACCATGTTTATTCCCATGAGTGAGCTCTGTGGGATGAGGAGAAAGAATAATTAGTTTGGGTATTTATAAGTTGTTTTATATAGTTAGTATTTTGTATTATTTGCACCTGAAAGACAAAGTGCAATCGGATTTTTTATTGCAGTGTTAATGAGTACACTTTGGGGCAGGTGGACCGAATGAGAGTCTCTATAGATTTATTACATTGAAGATTTTGATGATTGCAAGATATTTATTCCTATTAAATTCAGGATCTTGCTGTTGTAGTGTAGTCCACCCAAGAGGCGACAGAATTAATTGAGAGTGTTAAGTATTTTTACACAACAGATGCGTGCCAGGGCATCCATGTTCAGAGCGTGTGCTCATTGCATGGAAGCCTCAGTTTTAGTATAGCCAAGGGCTAATTATCGTCATAGGCATGTAACCCCGACACGAATATGCGCATTCAGGTTCACTCCGTCGCGTCCTGAGTGGGCTACTAATAGAACTTATTTGGATGCAGAGAAATTGAGGTTTTGTACTTTTGTTGCTATTAATTGCTAAAAAGAATAATTACATTCTATAATTTAGGTACAGTGTAACCTCTAAAACAAAATAATTGAGATTTGAAGTGCAATTATTATTTTAGATTGATAAAGGGAGACAGAGTGACTCCTGGAGAAGTTGCACAAAAGCAGATTTAATTGAAGTGTTACTTTATAAGGCTAGTTAGGTTGTGAGTACTGAAAGAGGTATTTGGATACAGAGTAATCTTTTGTGCTTATTTAATATTGGTGTGTTTTAATTTTAATTTAATCATTTAGTTTCATATTTAGATGCCATAGAAAGTAATAGTATAATTGTATAATTATAAGGTGTATTTTTGTTTGGATTAAATTAAGGAATTTAAATTCCTGAAGGCATAGTACAAAAACAGATTTAATAAATTATTGTTTTATGAATTAATAAATTGTGTGTACTCATTACACATGACCGTGTCTTAATTAGTTTATTAGTGAATTAAAAGTAGTTATAATTATTTAGCATAAAAGAGTGAGTGGAATTTTGGAGGCATCCTTCTGGAGTAGTATTCCGATTCGGAGTTATGACGTTGTATTAGAGCATTCAGCTAGTAATAGGTAGCAGCATTAGGTCAGATGGAGTCCATGAATACCATGTTTATTCCCATGAGTGAGCTCTGTGGGATGGGGGGAAAGAATAATTAGTTCGGGTATTTATAAGTTGTTTTATATAGTTAGTATTTTGTTTTATTTGCACCTGAAAGACACAGTGCAATCGGATTTTTTATTGCAGTGTTAATGAGAACACTTTGGGGCAGGTGGATCAAATGAGGGTCTCTATTATTTTATTACTTTGAAATTTTAATAGTTGTAAGATGTTTATTCTTTTCAGACTCGGAATCTTGCCTCTACAGTGCAGTCCACCCAAGAGGCGACAGGATTAATTGAGAATGTTAAGTATATTTACACGACAGATTCGCACCAGGGCATCCAAGTTCAGAGCGTGTGCTCATTGCATGGAAGCCTCAGTTTAAGTATAGCCAAGGGCTAATTTTCATCATAGGCATGTTACCCCGACACGAATATATGCATTCAGGATCACTCCGTCGCGTCTTGAGAGGGCTACTAATAGAAATTATTTGAATGCAGAGAAAATTAAGCTTTTGTACTTTTGTTGCTATTAATTGTTAAAAGAATAACTACATTCTATAATTTAGGTACAGTGTAACCTCAAAATCAAAATAATTGAGATTTGAAGTGCAATTGTTTTTTAGATTAATAAAGGGAGTCAGAGTGACTCCTGGAGAAGTTGCACAAAAGAAGATTTATTTGAATTGTTACTTTATAAGGCTAGTTAGGTTGTGAGTACTGAAAGAGGTATTTGGATACAGAGTAATCTTTTGTGCTTATTTAATATTGGTGTGTTTTAATTTTAATTTAATCATTTAGTTTCATATTTAGATGCCATAGAAAGTAATAGTGTAATTGTATAATTATAAGGTGTATTTTTGTTTGGATTAAATTAAGGAATTTAAATTCCTGAAGGCATATTACAAAAATAATTTAATTAAATTATTGTTTTATGAATTAATAAATTGTGTGTACTCATTACACATGACCGTGTCTTAATTAGTTTATTAGTGAAGTAAAAGTAGTTATAATTATTTAGCATAAAAGAGTGAGTGGAATTTTGGAGGCATCCTTCTGGAGTAGTTTTCCGATTCAGACTTATGACGTTGTATTAGAGCATTCAGCTAGTAATAAGTAGCAGCATTAGGTCAGTTGGAGTCCATGAATACCATGTTTATTCCCATGAGTGAGCTCTGTGGGATGGGGAGAAAGAATAATTAGTTTGGGTATTTATAAGTTGTTTTATATAGTTAGTATTTTGTATAATTTGCACCTGAAAGACACAGTGCAATCGGATTTTTTATTGCAGTGTTAATGAGTACACTTTGGGGCAGGTGGACCAATGAGAGTCTCTATTGATTTATTAAATTGAAGATTTTGATGATTGTAAGATATTTATTCCTATTAAATTCAGGATCTTGCTGTTGTAGTGTAGTCCACCCAAGAGGCGACTGAATTGATTGAGAATGTTAAGTATATTTACACGACAGATACGCGCCAGGGCATCCATGTTCAGAGCGTGTGCTCATTGCATGGAAGCCTCAGTTTTAGTATAGCCAAGGGCTAAATTTCGTCATAGGCATGTTACCCCGACACGAATATATGCATTCAGGATCACTCCATCGCGTCTTGAGAGGGCTACTAATAGAAATTATTTGAATGCAGAGAAAATTAAGCTTTTGTACCCTTGTTGCTACTAATTGTTGAAAACAATAACTTCATTCTATATTTTAGGTACAGTGTAACCTCAAAATAATAATTGAGATTTGAAGTGCGATTATTATTTTAATTAATAAAGGGAGTCAGAGTGACTCCTGGAGAAGTTGCACAAAAGCAGATTTAATTGAGTTGTTACTTTATAAGGCTAGTTAGGTTGTGAGTACTGAAAGAGGTATTTGGATACAGAGTAATCTTTTGTGCTTATTTAATATTGGTGCGTTTTAATTTTAATTCAATCATTTAGCTTCATATTTAGATGCCATAGAAAGTAATAGTATAATTGTACAATTATAAGGTGTATTTTTGTTTGGATTAAATAAAGGAATTTAAATTCCCGAAGGCACAGCACAAAAACAGATTTAATTAAATTATTGTTTTATGAATTAATAAATTGTGTGTACTCATTACACATGACCGTGTCTTAATTGGTTTATTAGTGAATTAAAAGTAGTTATAATTATTTGGCATTAAAGAGTGAGTGGAATTTTGGAGGCATCCTTCTGGAGTAGTATTCCGATTCGGAGTTATGACGTTGTATTAGAGCATTCAGCTAGTAATAGGTAGCAGCATTAGGTCAGATGGAGTCCATGAATACCATGTTTATTCCCATGAGTGAGCTATGGAGTGTTCTGCAATGGTAGAGCCGGTGCGTCCTTCTTGTTTGCTCAATGCTGTAATATATGAAGAGAAATGATTATCTTGGCCATGTATTTGGTTTGCGAATGTGTAAGTCAGTAGGATACCATCTACGCACTCTACGAAGGATAGTGTTGTTAGCCGGAGCCAGTTTTATTGCCAGGGGGTTAGTGTGTTTAAGGAGACGATCATTGTGTCTACTACCATGCAGGTTAATGATTTCCCATAGGAATGGGATGCCTAGGTTTCTATGTAGGTCATTGGTTCGAATAAAAAGGGGAGAAGATACTATTGTTCGCAGACATTTGTTTTGAATAATTTGTATCCTATTTATTTGCAGATCTGTGGCTGTACCCCATACCACCATGCCATATTGCCAAATGGGTGCTATTATTTGCGTGTATATTATTTTTTTATTATTTAGGGATAGTTTATTGCTGGTTAGCAGCCATTTATATTTGTCTAGTTTCTTTTTAATTATGGAACATGTAACCGAGATATGCTTAGAAAAGGTGAGTTTTCTGTCTAAATGAAGGCCTAAATACTTGACTATTGGATTTTGAGGAATCTGCACACCGCTGAAGGTTACAGTGGGACAGGTGCCCTCTTTGAGGGTGAAGGTCATGTGGTTGGATTTGGAGCTGTTAATTAATATTTTCCATTTCGTACACCATCTGTTTATTAGATCCAATTGTCTTTGTGTCCTGATCGAAGCACTTTCCAAGTGAGAGTCAGAGAATATAATTGCAGTGTCGTCTGCAAAGGTAGCTGTGAGGGAAGACGAAGTATTTGTCGTTGGCATATCAGAAGTGTATATGGTGTATAGCATGGGGCCTAAGACGCTACCCTGCGGGACACCTGCTTGGATATTTCTGATTGAAGAGATTGTTCCTTTGTCGGCTATGGAGAATTTCCTGTTTTCTAGGTAGGAACGAAAGATTTTGTAAAGGGATGTGGAGAGACACTCACTTAGTTTATAAAGTAGGCCTTCCAACCAGACCCTGTCGAAAGCCTGTTGGACATCTAGGAAAACTGCCGAGGAGTAGTTATTCCTATCGAAGGAACGTAAAATGAAATCGACAATTCTGTGAGCTTGTTCTGGTGTTCCATGACCTCGTCGAAAGCCGAATTGATGATTTGGAATAATTCCACTATCACTAATTTCATTTAGGGCTCTAGCATATAATATTTTTTCAAAAACTTTGGACATGGTAGGGAGGAGGCTAATTGGGCGATAAGAGTCGGGGCTGCTAGTTGGCTTATTAGGCTTTAGGATCATGGTGATATGGGCATACTTCCATTGCGTAGGAAAATAGGAGAGTCTAAGCATAACATTGAACAAGACCGCCATGTATAATTTTGCTTTTATTGGTAGGGCTTTGAGAGCACGCCCATCTATATGGTCATGGCCAGGGGCTTTTTTGTTCTTTAGGGATTTTATAATTCGGCAGACTTCTTGGTAAGTAGCGTGCCTTATTGGTCTACTGGGGCCGATTGAAGGGTTTTCATGTGAGGAAGAGCGAACACTATCTAGAATGTGGTCAGTACTTTCGTCGTCTGGAATGTTGTGAGGGGTGAATCTTTTTTCAATGTTGTTAGCGAAGCTTTCTACTATTTCCCTAAGGGAGCGGCACCAGATGCCATGTTCATTGACTATTGAGTGGCAAGGAAGTGTTTGCTTTTTAATACTGTTGGTGATTTTCCAAAGACTGTATCCCGAGCTTTTATATATATCAGCATGTGTTAGCTTATTGTCATAGTATTGCTTTCGTACTTGATTTAATTTCCTACGCAGTTTATGAGAGAGAAATTGCCAGTTGGCAAAGGCTTGGGGGGATCTAGAGCGTATATAAATTTTTCTTGCTGTCCTTTTTTGAGAGATAATCCTGCGAATTTCTGGATTGAGATAGTTAGGAGAATTTGCTAAGCTGTGACGATTAGTAGTATTAGAGGGAATGGTTGAGGTTTCCGCAGAGTGTTGTATTAAATCAGTGAATTTTGTTAGGGCGTAATCAATATCTTCTTTGGTGCGCAATTCTATATTTAGATATATTTTATCCTCTATTTTTTACGAAATAATTTTAGGTCAGTATTACGTGTTATGAGCATTTTTCTAGGGGGTACTGAGTTAGCTAGGACTCCTATTTTTATTAGCAAGGGTAGGTGATCACTATTTAATTCGATTAATCTTTTTATTACGAGTTCATTGGTAGGGATTCCTTGATATATAGCGAAATCTATGATAGAGGGGGTGGCATGGCTAGCAGGGTAGTGTGTGGGCTGGCCTGGAGAGAGAACTTCCATGCAATTTGAATTTAATATAATATTTGCTAAGCGGGTACCTCTTGGACAAGCTCTAGAGCTGCCCCAGAGTCGATTTTTAGCATTCCAGTCCCCGACCACTAGAAATTTTTGACCTAGGCTGCAGAGGTATTCAGAGAAAACTGTTTCTCTAATTGGAGCAGAAGGGGGACAGTAGACAGCTGCAATACATATATATCCTATATTAGTGCTTACTGTTATTGAGACTGAATGTATTGAGTTATTTGATATTACCTGATGAGATTGATGTATTATTTTGTTATGGATGAGTACGGCAGCACCACCAGTGTGGGAATTGCCACCAGGAGAATTAGCAAAATAGGCATTATAGCCTTGTATTTTTATGTGATTTTGCGTGCGAGCTGTTGCATGGGTTTCACAAATAAGCATTATGTCGATGTGATGCATACGCATGAAGGCTTCTAGTTCTCTAATTTTTCTTGAAACGCCATTGGCATTCCAAGAAGCAATACTCAGTCCTATTGTGCTAGCCATTGTTCTTGTTATTTTGATTAGTTATTCTATTTAGATTATGTATTTTAGGGGTAGGGGCGAATGACACTGTACATTTGCTTGGTGCAATATGAAGTGGCCCATTTTTAGGTTCAATAATTTGTGAGATTTTTTCGAGAAGAACATTTTGGGAGGAGGCTAAATTTTTAATAATTGTCATGATTTCACTTAGGTTAGGCTCAGTGCTGTTGCCAGCTGTACTCGTAGTTGGTTCTGGTAAGGAAGCATTTTGGGGGGTATTATTATCAGTATAGTAGGCATGGCTGCTGTAGCTAGCATGGCTTGTGTAGTTATTATTAGAGAGTGCTCCTGGGGGTTGAGTGCTAAATCTAGGTCTTTTTGTTGGCATGACTTTGTTGAGATGGTTTCCTGAATGAGAAGCAGAATAAGTTGTTTCATTTATGCCGTTTCTAAGCAGGGACTGAGTTGAACTAATTGAGGTTAAATTGTTTGAGGCTGAGCGTATTTGTTTATAGACTGGACAGCCGTGAAAATTGGCTGTGTGAGGTCCACAGCATAAGGCACATTTTGGTGGAAGATTTGGGGAGATTTCGCAGTCATAGGAGAAGTGAAGCCCCGCGCACTTAACACATCTCGGTTGTTTGCGGCAGAATTTCGTGGAGTGACCATATTCTTGGCATCGAAAGCATTGCATAATATGGCGCTTGGGATTTGGAGTACTAATAGTGACCAGCTGCCTGCAGATACTTTTGATTTTAAAGACCTCACAGTTATTAGATGCTTGCTTTATATTAATGAAGAAGGTGCTTGTTAATTGTGAAGCTTGATTTTTGTCATTTATTTTTAGTGGAGTATATAGATTTTTTACTTCATGCCCTTTAGCTGCTAGCTCGTTTTGTATTTCTGTTTTGTTTGTGGTAGGGTGAAGGCCCTGAATTACAAACTTAAAGGTTTTATCTTCCTTGCACTGGAAGGTGTAGTATTCAATCTTATTTTTGTCGAGTACCTCTAAAACTAGTTTGTAAACTGCGGAGTCGGAGCAAGTGATTCTATATTTATTTTCTTTTAGATGCCCTATTATTTTGATAAGATAGTTATTGGGGGTTGGGCAAACTCTGTTAAGGAGAGGGAATAGGTCTGGTAGACCAATCTTGGAGTTGAGTGTAATAAAGACGGGAGGTGGTTTAGGGGTCTTTTCAGTGTTTTCCAATGGCCTAGTCTTGGATTGAGTTTGCTTATCTGTTGGAGCAATTGTTTTGTGGGTATTATTTGTATTGGGGTTTGCTTGCTTCTTATTTCGTTTTGGTGAAGGGGAGGGGGGATCAGAGGAGTCAGTTACAACTTCCAAGTCTGAGCTGTCTACATCCCTTTCGTTATTAGCCTCATGAAGTAGTGCAGCAATGTTGGGATCAATTTCAGAATCATCACTATCAGAGCCCAATAGCTCTGCAAATCGCCTTCGCATTCTTCTAGGGGTGAGAGTGGGAGGGGTATGACCAGGTTTTGGGGCTGATGCCCCCTTATGTGGGTTGGCCATCCCACGCTAAAGAATTGTCTTTGTCTATGTATTAATTTAATGTGGGCAGTGAGCTAAGATTAGTTTAAGGTGTGTTTTTGCTAGTTCTAATTTGTAACTAAAGTTTAGTGTAGGTCTACGTATAGTTTATTAAGACATTTTATTAGTATATAGTGTTATATTGTATAGAAGTTGTAGGCAAGTGACTATCATTAGTAGACTAATAGATGATCTAGCAAACAGGAAAGTTGTTGTAATATAAGCAGTTGGCTGGCTCGGCTTTAAGGGCTAATAAGTGTTATTACATTACTATTAGGGGGTGTTTATATTGTAGTATTAATAAATTGGAACAGACTCACCAGGAATTTTATGGATAATCTTGTCTTGGTTTTTTGAAAAAGCTATATTTTTGGAAGGGGCTAACCAATATTGGGCAGGTGGGTGGTTTGAAAAAATTATTAATATTAATATATGTTTAGATATAAGTGAGCATAATAAATAGAGAGGATTTGTTTGCGTGCGTTATTGTCTAGGTAAAATAATTTTGTGTTGAGCATTACTTAAGGTTACATTAATATTATAGACTTATTTTTTGAGCAGCAGACTAAGGGAGGGGGGGGGGCGTGTTTACATCCGATTACTGCATTGTAAACATACAGTGGGTAAATATAATGTAAATATCAGAGAAAAATAAGCGGACAACGGACACGCGACAAAGTGATAAAGGACAGAGTGAAGGAAAGTATATTAACGGACGCTATATAAATGACGCTGTCGCCCTTGTTGCCAACGCCAGCCAAGCCAATGCCAATTTCAGTGTATGATTTTTTATATACATATGTATTATTAATTTATTTAAATGAACAAAATTCCCTATTTTATTTATTAAAATTCTTTAGCTATGGCAGATGGTAAGTATAATTGATTTAATTTTGATTTATTTCAGCTAATATGTATGCGCATTATTATATTTATATATATGCATGTATGTATGAGTGTGTGTATGCATGCAGACCGGCAGGACAGCCGGCTCGACACACATACACACACACACACACAATTTAACAATGGAAAAATATTAATTAAACAATTTAAGTCAGAACAGACTCACCGATATAATTGAGAAGCAGTAATTAATTTAATAATTCACTGCTAGAAATATTCAAATATTTATTAAACTGTATTTATTTCGCAAATTTGCGACACATTAACACATTGGCATATTGACATTATTGTCGTTGCATATATTTATGAACACTATTAATTATATTATTTATATTTGTTTGGCACTGGCAGCCCAATTATATATTACATTTGAAGCGCGCGCGGAGCTGATGCGTGTTTAAACATATGGGAGAGCTAATTGAGACTGATTTTAATAAATGAGAAACAAAAGGAATGTAGCAGAGGCAAAGGCAAAGGCAGAGGCAGAGAGCAGCAGCAGCAGCATCAGCAGCAGCAGCAGAGAGCATATTTCTATTATGAGGGACTGAAATAGCTGAAAGAATGTATGCGCTATTGGTGTGAGCAGGTAAAAAGACAAACAAAACAAAACCATAATGAAGAGATCGTTTTTTAATATGCTTGAATATGTGTAATGGTAGACATCAGTATAAATGGTGTGTGCTGCAATTGCCGATTACTGCATTGTAAACATACAGTGGGTAAATATAATGTAAATATCAGAGAAAAATAAGCGGACAACGGACACGCGACAAAGTGATAAAGGACAGAGTGAAGGAAAGTATATTAACGGACGCTATATAAATGACGCTGTCGCCCTTGTTGCCAACGCCAGCCAAGCCAATGCCAATTTCAGTGTATGATTTTTTATATACATATGTATTATTAATTTATTTAAATGAACAAAATTCCCTATTTTATTTATTAAAATTCTTTAGCTATGGCAGATGGTAAGTATAATTGATTTAATTTTGATTTATTTCAGCTAATATGTATGCGCATTATTATATTTATATATATGCATGTATGTATGAGTGTGTGTATGCATGCAGACCGGCAGGACAGCCGGCTCGACACACATACACACACACACACACAATTTAACAATGGAAAAATATTAATTAAACAATTTAAGTCAGAACAGACTCACCGATATAATTGAGAAGCAGTAATTAATTTAATAATTCACTGCTAGAAATATTCAAATATTTATTAAACTGTATTTATTTCGCAAATTTGCGACACATTAACACATTGGCATATTGACATTATTGTCGTTGCATATATTTATGAACACTATTAATTATATTATTTATATTTGTTTGGCACTGGCAGCCCAATTATATATTACATTTGAAGCGCGCGCGGAGCTGATGCGTGTTTAAACATATGGGAGAGCTAATTGAGACTGATTTTAATAAATGAGAAACAAAAGGAATGTAGCAGAGGCAAAGGCAAAGGCAGAGGCAGAGAGCAGCAGCATCAGCAGCAGCAGCAGAGAGCATATTTCTATTATGAGGGACTGAAATAGCTGAAAGAATGTATGCGCTATTGGTGTGAGCAGGTAAAAAGACAAACAAAACAAAACCATAATGAAGAGATCGTTTTTTAATATGCTTGAATATGTGTAATGGTAGACATCAGTATAAATGGTGTGTGCTGCAATTGCCGATTACTGCATTGTAAACATACAGTGGGTAAATATAATGTAAATATCAGAGAAAAATAAGCGGACAACGGACACGCGACAAAGTGATAAAGGACAGAGTGAAGGAAAGTATATTAACGGACGCTATATAAATGACGCTGTCGCCCTTGTTGCCAACGCCAGCCAAGCCAATGCCAATTTCAGTGTATGATTTTTTATATACATATGTATTATTAATTTATTTAAATGAACAAAATTCCCTATTTTGTTTATTAAAATTCTTTAGCTATGGCAGATGGTAAGTATAATTGATTTAATTTTGATTTATTTCAGCTAATATGTATGCGCATTATTATATTTATATATATGCATGTATGTATGAGTGTGTGTATGCATGCAGACCGGCAGGACAGCCGGCTCGACACACATACACACACACACACACAATTTAACAATGGAAAAATATTAATTAAACAATTTAAGTCAGAACAGACTCACCGATATAATTGAGAAGCAGTAATTAATTTAATAATTCACTGCTAGAAATATTCAAATATTTATTAAACTGTATTTATTTCGCAAATTTGCGACACATTAACACATTGGCATATTGACATTATTGTCGTTGCATATATTTATGAACACTATTAATTATATTATTTATATTTGTTTGGCACTGGCAGCCCAATTATATATTACATTTGAAGCGCGCGCGGAGCTGATGCGTGTTTAAACATATGGGAGAGCTAATTGAGACTGATTTTAATAAATGAGAAACAAAAGGAATGTAGCAGAGGCAAAGGCAAAGGCGGAGGCAGAGAGCAGCAGCAGCAGCATCAGCAGCAGCAGCAGAGAGCATATTTCTATTATGAGGGACTGAAATAGCTGAAAGAATGTATGCGCTATTGGTGTGAGCAGGTAAAAAGACAAACAAAACAAAACCATAATGAAGAGATCGTTTTTTAATATGCTTGAATATGTGTAATGGTAGACATCAGTATAAATGGTGTGTGCTGCAATTGCCGATTACTGCATTGTAAACATACAGTGGGTAAATATAATGTAAATATCAGAGAAAAATAAGCGGACAACGGACACGCGACAAAGTGATAAAGGACAGAGTGAAGGAAAGTATATTAACGGACGCTATATAAATGACGCTGTCGCCCTTGTTGCCAACGCCAGCCAAGCCAATGCCAATTTCAGTGTATGATTTTTTATATACATATGTATTATTAATTTATTTAAATGAACAAAATTCCCTATTTTATTTATTAAAATTCTTTAGCTATGGCAGATGGTAAGTATAATTGATTTAATTTTGATTTATTTCAGCTAATATGTATGCGCATTATTATATTTATATATATGCATGTATGTATGAGTGTGTGTATGCATGCAGACCGGCAGGACAGCCGGCTCGACACACATACACACACACACACACAATTTAACAATGGAAAAATATTAATTAAACAATTTAAGTCAGAACAGACTCACCGATATAATTGAGAAGCAGTAATTAATTTAATAATTCACTGCTAGAAATATTCAAATATTTATTAAACTGTATTTATTTCGCAAATTTGCGACACATTAACACATTGGCATATTGACATTATTGTCGTTGCATATATTTATGAACACTATTAATTATATTATTTATATTTGTTTGGCACTGGCAGCCCAATTATATATTACATTTGAAGCGCGCGCGGAGCTGATGCGTGTTTAAACATATGGGAGAGCTAATTGAGACTGATTTTAATAAATGAGAAACAAAAGGAATGTAGCAGAGGCAAAGGCAAAGGCAGAGGCAGAGAGCAGCAGCAGCAGCATCAGCAGCAGCAGCAGAGAGCATATTTCTATTATGAGGGACTGAAATAGCTGAAAGAATGTATGCGCTATTGGTGTGAGCAGGTAAAAAGACAAACAAAACAAAACCATAATGAAGAGATCGTTTTTTAATATGCTTGAATATGTGTAATGGTAGACATCAGTATAAATGGTGTGTGCTGCAATTGCCGATTACTGCATTGTAAACATACAGTGGGTAAATATAATGTAAATATCAGAGAAAAATAAGCGGACAACGGACACGCGACAAAGTGATAAAGGACAGAGTGAAGGAAAGTATATTAACGGACGCTATATAAATGACGCTGTCGCCCTTGTTGCCAACGCCAGCCAAGCCAATGCCAATTTCAGTGTATGATTTTTTATATACATATGTATTATTAATTTATTTAAATGAACAAAATTCCCTATTTTATTTATTAAAATTCTTTAGCTATGGCAGATGGTAAGTATAATTGATTTAATTTTGATTTATTTCAGCTAATATGTATGCGCATTATTATATTTATATATATGCATGTATGTATGAGTGTGTGTATGCATGCAGACCGGCAGGACAGCCGGCTCGACACACATACACACACACACACACAATTTAACAATGAAAAAATATTAATTAAACAATTTAAGTCAGAACAGACTCACCGATATAATTGAGAAGCAGTAATTAATTTAATAATTCACTGCTAGAAATATTCAAATATTTATTAAACTGTATTTATTTCGCAAATTTGCGACACATTAACACATTGGCATATTGACATTATTGTCGTTGCATATATTTATGAACACTATTAATTATATTATTTATATTTGTTTGGCACTGGCAGCCCAATTATATATTACATTTGAAGCGCGCGCGGAGCTGATGCGTGTTTAAACATATGGGAGAGCTAATTGAGACTGATTTTAATAAATGAGAAACAAAAGGAATGTAGCAGAGGCAAAGGCAAAGGCAGAGGCAGAGAGCAGCAGCAGCAGCATCAGCAGCAGCAGCAGAGAGCATATTTCTATTATGAGGGACTGAAATAGCTGAAAGAATGTATGCGCTATTGGTGTGAGCAGGTAAAAAGACAAACAAAACAAAACCATAATGAAGAGATCGTTTTTTAATATGCTTGAATATGTGTAATGGTAGACATCAGTATAAATGGTGTGTGCTGCAATTGCCGATTACTGCATTGTAAACATACAGTGGGTAAATATAATGTAAATATCAGAGAAAAATAAGCGGACAACGGACACGCGACAAAGTGATAAAGGACAGAGTGAAGGAAAGTATATTAACGGACGCTATATAAATGACGCTGTCGCCCTTGTTGCCAACGCCAGCCAAGCCAATGCCAATTTCAGTGTATGATTTTTTATATACATATGTATTATTAATTTATTTAAATGAACAAAATTCCCTATTTTGTTTATTAAAATTCTTTAGCTATGGCAGATGGTAAGTATAATTGATTTAATTTTGATTTATTTCAGCTAATATGTATGCGCATTATTATATTTATATATATGCATGTATGTATGAGTGTGTGTATGCATGCAGACCGGCAGGACAGCCGGCTCGACACACATACACACACACACACACAATTTAACAATGGAAAAATATTAATTAAACAATTTAAGTCAGAACAGACTCACCGATATAATTGAGAAGCAGTAATTAATTTAATAATTCACTGCTAGAAATATTCAAATATTTATTAAACTGTATTTATTTCGCAAATTTGCGACACATTAACACATTGGCATATTGACATTATTGTCGTTGCATATATTTATGAACACTATTAATTATATTATTTATATTTGTTTGGCACTGGCAGCCCAATTATATATTACATTTGAAGCGCGCGCGGAGCTGATGCGTGTTTAAACATATGGGAGAGCTAATTGAGACTGATTTTAATAAATGAGAAACAAAAGGAATGTAGCAGAGGCAAAGGCAAAGGCGGAGGCAGAGAGCAGCAGCAGCAGCATCAGCAGCAGCAGCAGAGAGCATATTTCTATTATGAGGGACTGAAATAGCTGAAAGAATGTATGCGCTATTGGTGTGAGCAGGTAAAAAGACAAACAAAACAAAACCATAATGAAGAGATCGTTTTTTAATATGCTTGAATATGTGTAATGGTAGACATCAGTATAAATGGTGTGTGCTGCAATTGCCGATTACTGCATTGTAAACATACAGTGGGTAAATATAATGTAAATATCAGAGAAAAATAAGCGGACAACGGACACGCGACAAAGTGATAAAGGACAGAGTGAAGGAAAGTATATTAACGGACGCTATATAAATGACGCTGTCGCCCTTGTTGCCAACGCCAGCCAAGCCAATGCCAATTTCAGTGTATGATTTTTTATATACATATGTATTATTAATTTATTTAAATGAACAAAATTCCCTATTTTATTTATTAAAATTCTTTAGCTATGGCAGATGGTAAGTATAATTGATTTAATTTTGATTTATTTCAGCTAATATGTATGCGCATTATTATATTTATATATATGCATGTATGTATGAGTGTGTGTATGCATGCAGACCGGCAGGACAGCCGGCTCGACACACATACACACACACACACAATTTAACAATGGAAAAATATTAATTAAACAATTTAAGTCAGAACAGACTCACCGATATAATTGAGAAGCAGTAATTAATTTAATAATTCACTGCTAGAAATATTCAAATATTTATTAAACTGTATTTATTTCGCAAATTTGCGACACATTAACACATTGGCATATTGACATTATTGTCGTTGCATATATTTATGAACACTATTAATTATATTATTTATATTTGTTTGGCACTGGCAGCCCAATTATATATTACATTTGAAGCGCGCGCGGAGCTGATGCGTGTTTAAACATATGGGAGAGCTAATTGAGACTGATTTTAATAAATGAGAAACAAAAGGAATGTAGCAGAGGCAAAGGCAAAGGCAGAGGCAGAGAGCAGCAGCAGCAGCATCAGCAGCAGCAGCAGAGAGCATATTTCTATTATGAGGGACTGAAATAGCTGAAAGAATGTATGCGCTATTGGTGTGAGCAGGTAAAAAGACAAACAAAACAAAACCATAATGAAGAGATCGTTTTTTAATATGCTTGAATATGTGTAATGGTAGACATCAGTATAAATGGTGTGTGCTGCAATTGCCGATTACTGCATTGTAAACATACAGTGGGTAAATATAATGTAAATATCAGAGAAAAATAAGCGGACAACGGACACGCGACAAAGTGATAAAGGACAGAGTGAAGGAAAGTATATTAACGGACGCTATATAAATGACGCTGTCGCCCTTGTTGCCAACGCCAGCCAAGCCAATGCCAATTTCAGTGTATGATTTTTTATATACATATGTATTATTAATTTATTTAAATGAACAAAATTCCCTATTTTATTTATTAAAATTCTTTAGCTATGGCAGATGGTAAGTATAATTGATTTAATTTTGATTTATTTCAGCTAATATGTATGCGCATTATTATATTTATATATATGCATGTATGTATGAGTGTGTGTATGCATGCAGACCGGCAGGACAGCCGGCTCGACACACATACACACACACACACACAATTTAACAATGGAAAAATATTAATTAAACAATTTAAGTCAGAACAGACTCACCGATATAATTGAGAAGCAGTAATTAATTTAATAATTCACTGCTAGAAATATTCAAATATTTATTAAACTGTATTTATTTCGCAAATTTGCGACACATTAACACATTGGCATATTGACATTATTGTCGTTGCATATATTTATGAACACTATTAATTATATTATTTATATTTGTTTGGCACTGGCAGCCCAATTATATATTACATTTGAAGCGCGCGCGGAGCTGATGCGTGTTTAAACATATGGGAGAGCTAATTGAGACTGATTTTAATAAATGAGAAACAAAAGGAATGTAGCAGAGGCAAAGGCAAAGGCAGAGGCAGAGAGCAGCAGCAGCAGCATCAGCAGCAGCAGCAGAGAGCATATTTCTATTATGAGGGACTGAAATAGCTGAAAGAATGTATGCGCTATTGGTGTGAGCAGGTAAAAAGACAAACAAAACAAAACCATAATGAAGAGATCGTTTTTTAATATGCTTGAATATGTGTAATGGTAGACATCAGTATAAATGGTGTGTGCTGCAATTGCCGATTACTGCATTGTAAACATACAGTGGGTAAATATAATGTAAATATCAGAGAAAAATAAGCGGACAACGGACACGCGACAAAGTGATAAAGGACAGAGTGAAGGAAAGTATATTAACGGACGCTATATAAATGACGCTGTCGCCCTTGTTGCCAACGCCAGCCAAGCCAATGCCAATTTCAGTGTATGATTTTTTATATACATATGTATTATTAATTTATTTAAATGAACAAAATTCCCTATTTTATTTATTAAAATTCTTTAGCTATGGCAGATGGTAAGTATAATTGATTTAATTTTGATTTATTTCAGCTAATATGTATGCGCATTATTATATTTATATATATGCATGTATGTATGAGTGTGTGTATGCATGCAGACCGGCAGGACAGCCGGCTCGACACACATACACACACACACACACAATTTAACAATGGAAAAATATTAATTAAACAATTTAAGTCAGAACAGACTCACCGATATAATTGAGAAGCAGTAATTAATTTAATAATTCACTGCTAGAAACATTCAAATATTTATTAAACTGTATTTATTTCGCAAATTTGCGACACATTAACACATTGGCATATTGACATTATTGTCGTTGCATATATTTATGAACACTATTAATTATTTTTTTTTTTTTTTCTTGGTTTCGGGTGCCCATTCGGATGGTTATCGCGGCATGTAACTCTTAGCTTGAGCTTTATCCGTCGGTTGCAGGAGAACAATCATGGGTTTAGTAACATGAGACCCACTTCTTCCCCAAAAGCCTGGTGTTAGGATCAGGTTTTGGAGTGCATCGGGTCAGCACGTGAGTATTTCAGGCAGCACTGGGAAGGCTAGAGGCCAGATCAGCCATACCGCCGCACTGATGCTTGGGCAGCAGAGCAGTGTTTTAGTATGGCTTCCTTGGTCTAACTATTTTTATTTTAATGCTTATTTCAGGTAGGGTGGATTTTTGGGTGTCACTGGTTATTTTGATTGGGTTAGTGGCATAGGAATGTGGCTCTAGGCCTCTCATTATGATTTATTTCAGATAGGTTGAGATTAGGCAATGGCCAGCAATCACTGAGTGTTAATAGTTGCTAGTTTTGCAACTGATTGTGTTCAGAGTTGAACGTAAGTATATTCAAAGTAAATATTTAATGTAGTCAGTTGTGTTTTTTAGGCATCAATGTTATTTATTTCAGTAATTCAGTTGGCTTATTACAGTATTCATTTAGATTATTTCATTTTTCACTAGGACTTAGTCCTTTGTTTAATACGACTAACTTGCATATTTCAGCCTTTTAAGACCAAAGTACACAAGTGGTAATAATGTATTAGTGTAAGGGAAATAAGGCGGAAGGGAGGAGCTATCTCTTTGAGAAACTCTGTCCCGTAGGCCAGAGTTTCTCAAAGGAATTGTTAGTTAGTTTAAAAAATGCTATCCGCTAGTGTTCTATACCTCATATGGGCTAGGAGCAACAGCAGGTTAGCATTTGGCAGCACAGGATTTATTTCAGATGGAAGGGTGACTCTAAAAGAGTTCTATTGTTTATACTGGGAATTTCTCAGTTAGGAGGTTTTTATATAGGTTTTTAGGAGTGTGGGAGGGGGGAGGGGGGGGGGGAAGAGTGCATAAGTGCGGATAACCGCATGCATGTTGTATTCCTATCCGTAAGAGTCAAGACCACTACAACACAAACACATGTTGCAGCATTAGTAATCATGACCCTGACCAATTATATTTCAAAACATTTAAATGGATTTTAGACAGACAGTTCACTGCATTGTAAACATACAGTGGGTAAATTTAATGTAAATATCAGAGAAAAATAAGCGGACAACGGACACGCGACAAAGTGATAAAGGACAGAGTGAAGGAAAGTATATTAACGGACGCTATATAAATGACGCTGTCGCCCTTGTTGCCAACGCCAGCCAAGCCAATGCCAATTTCAGTGTATGTATATGTATATGATTTTTTATATACATATGTATTATTAATTTATTTAAATGAACAAAATTCCCTATTTTATTTATTAAAATTCTTTAGCTATGGCAGATGGTAAGTATAATTGATTTAATTTTGATTTATTTCAGCTAATATGTATGCGCATTATTATATTTATATATATGCATGTATGTATGAGTGTGTGTATGCATGCAAACCGGCAGGACAGCCGGCTCGACACACATACACACACACACACACAATTTAACAATGAAAAAATATTAATTAAACAATTTAAGTCAGAACAGACTCACCGATATAATTGAGAAGCAGTAATTAATTTAATAATTCACTGCTAGAAATATTCAAATATTTATTAAACTGTATTTATTTCGCAAATTTGCGACACATTAACACACTGGCATATTGACATTATTGTCGTTGCATATATTTATGAACACTATTAATTATATTATTTATATTTGTTTGGCACTGGCAGCCCAATTATATATTACATTTGAAGCGCGCGCGGAGCTGATGCGTGTTTAAACATATGGGAGAGCTAATTGAGACTGATTTTAATAAATGAGAAACAAAAGGAATGTAGCAGAGGCAAAGGCAAAGGCAGAGGCAGAGAGCAGCAGCAGCAGCATCAGCAGCAGCAGCAGAGAGCATATTTCTATTATGAGGGACTGAAATAGCTGAAAGAATGTATGAGCTATTGGTGTGAGCAGGTAAAAAGACAAACAAAACAAAACCATAATGAAGAGATCGTTTTTTAATATGCTTGAATATGTGTAATGGTAGACATCAGTATAAATGGTGTGTGCTGCAATTGCCGATTACTGCATTGCAAACATACAGTGGGCAAATATAATGCAAATATCAGAGAAAAATAAGCGGACAACGGACACGCGACAAAGTGATAAAGGACAGAGTGAAGGAAAGTATATTAACGGACGCTATATAAATGACGCTGTCGCCCTTGTTGCCAACGCCAGCCAAGCCAATGCCAATTTCAGTGTATGTATATGTATATGATTTTTTATATACATATGTATTATTAATTTATTAAAATGAACAAAATTCCCTATTTTATTTATTAAAATTCTTTAGCTATGGCAGATGGTAAGTATAATTGATTTAATTTTGATTTATTTCAGCTAATATGTATGCGCATTATTATATTTATATATATGCATGTATGTATGAGTGTGTGTATGCATGCAGACCGGCAGGATAGCCGGCTCGACACACATACACACACACACACACGATTTAACAATGGAAAAATATTAATTAAACAATTTAAGTCAGAACAGACTCACCGATATAATTGAGAAGCAGTAATTAATTTAATAATTCACTGCTAGAAATATTCAAATATTTATTAAACTGTATTTATTTCGCAAATTTGCGACACATTAACACATTGGCATATTGACATTATTGTCGTTGCATATATTTATGAACACTATTAATTATATTATTTATATTTGTTTGGCACTGGCAGCCCAATTATATATTACATTTGAAGCGCGCGCGGAGCTGATGCGTGTTTAAACATATGGGAGAGCTAATTGAGACTGATTTTAATAAATGAGAAACAAAAGGAATGTAGCAGAGGCAAAGGCAAAGGCAGAGGCAGAGAGCAGCAGCATCAGCAGCAGCAGCAGAGAGCATATTTCTATTATGAGGGACTGAAATAGCTGAAATAATGTATGCGCTATTGGTGTGAGCAGGTAAAAAGACAAACAAAACAAAACCATAATGAAGAGATCGTTTTTTAATATGCTTGAATATGTGTAATGGTAGACATCAGTATAAATGGTGTGTGCTGCAATTGCCGATTACTGCATTGCAAACATACAGTGGGCAAATATAATGCAAATATCAGAGAAAAATAAGCGGACAACGGACACGCGACAAAGTGATAAAGGACAGAGTGAAGGAAAGTATATTAACGGACGCTATATAAATGACGCTGTCGCCCTTGTTGCCAACGCCAGCCAAGCCAATGCCAATTTCAGTGTATGATTTTTTATATACATATGTATTATTAATTTATTTAAATGAACAAAATTCCCTATTTCATCCATTAAAATTCTTTAGCTATGGCAGATGGTAAGTATAATTAATTTAATTTTGATTTATTTCAGCTAATATGTATGCGCATTATTATATTTATATATATGCATGTATGTATGAGTGTGTGTATGCATGCAGACCGGCAGGACAGCCGGCTCGACACACATACACACACACACACACAATTTAACAATGGAAAAATATTAATTAAACAATTTAAGTCAGAACAGACTCACCGATATAATTGAGAAGCAGTAATTAATTTAATAATTCACTGCTAGAAATATTCAAATATTTATTAAACTGTATTTATTTCGCAAATTTGCGACACATTAACACATTGGCATATTGACATTATTGTCGTTGCATATATTTATGAACACTATTAATTATATTATTTATATTTGTTTGGCACTGGCAGCCCAATTATATATTACATTTGAAGCGCGCGCGGAGCTGATGCGTGTTTAAACATATGGGAGAGCTAATTGAGACTGATTTTAATAAATGAGAAACAAAAGGAATGTAGCAGAGGCAAAGGCAAAGGCAGAGGCAGAGAGCAGCAGCATCAGCAGCAGCAGCAGAGAGCATATTTCTATTATGAGGGACTGAAATAGCTGAAATAATGTATGCGCTATTGGTGTGAGCAGGTAAAAAGACAAACAAAACAAAACCATAATGAAGAGATCGTTTTTTAATATGCTTGAATATGTGTAATGGTAGACATCAGTATAAATGGTGTGTGCTGCAATTGCCGATTACTGCATTGTAAACATACAGTGGGTAAATATAATGTAAATATCAGAGAAAAATAAGCGGACAACGGACACGCGACAAAGTGATAAAGGACAGAGTGAAGGAAAGTATATTAACGGACGCTATATAAATGACGCTGTCGCCCTTGTTGCCAACGCCAGCCAAGCCAATGCCAATTTCAGTGTATGTATATGTATATGATTTTTTATATACATATGTATTATTAATTTATTTAAATGAACAAAATTCCCTATTTTATTTATTAAAATTCTTTAGCTATGGCAGATGGTAAGTATAATTGATTTAATTTTGATTTATTTCAGCTAATATGTATGCGCATTATTATATTTATATATATGCATGTATGTATGAGTGTGTGTATGCATGCAGACCGGCAGGACAGCCGGCTCGACACACATACACACACACACACACAATTTAACAATGGAAAAATATTAATTAAACAATTTAAGTCAGAACAGACTCACCGATATAATTGAGAAGCAGTAATTAATTTAATAATTCACTGCTAGAAATATTCAAATATTTATTAAACTGTATTTATTTCGCAAATTTGCGACACATTAACACATTGGCATATTGACATTATTGTCGTTGCATATATTTATGAACACTATTAATTATATTATTTATATTTGTTTGGCACTGGCAGCCCAATTATATATTACATTTGAAGCGCGCGCGGAGCTGATGCGTGTTTAAACATATGGGAGAGCTAATTGAGACTGATTTTAATAAATGAGAAACAAAAGGAATGTAGCAGAGGCAAAGGCAAAGGCAGAGGCAGAGAGCAGCAGCAGCAGCAGAGAGCATATTTCTATTATGAGGGACTGAAATAGCTGAAAGAATGTATGCGCTATTGGTGTGAGCAGGTAAAAAGACAAACAAAACAAAACCATAATGAAGAGATCGTTTTTTAATATGCTTGAATATGTGTAATGGTAGACATCAGTATAAATGGTGTGTGCTGCAATTGCCGATTACTGCATTGTAAACATACAGTGGGTAAATATAATGTAAATATCAGAGAAAAATAAGCGGACAACGGACACGCGACAAAGTGATAAAGGACAGAGTGAAGGAAAGTATATTAACGGACGCTATATAAATGACGCTGTCGCCCTTGTTGCCAACGCCAGCCAAGCCAATGCCAATTTCAGTGTATGTATATGTATATGATTTTTTATATACATATGTATTATTAATTTATTTAAATGAACAAAATTCCCTATTTTATTTATTAAAATTCTTTAGCTATGGCAGATGGTAAGTTTTTTTTTTTTTTTAATAGTTTAGTCTATATTTTGGCGCACTGGCCATAAAATTCGATTTACAATAACTTATGTTAAATACAAAAATTGGCCTTAAAGTTAGTGCATTTAGTGAGGAGGCAGCAGCGTAAATTAAACGATTTAATCCTTCCGTGGATGATTGAGTGGAGGGGAAGCGGAAAAAAGCGGAAGCATTGTGATGTAGGTGCCCCATCCCTCAAAGGAGCACCAAAGTAGTATAAAATACATAACTTATGTAATTACAAAAGAGTTAATATTAGGGTCACAAAGTTTGCATAAATGAGAGAGAGTGTATAAATTTGAACATTATGAGCGATTTTTGCATTTGAATAAAGAACAGTTTAACTATATGCGATTAAGAATTTACAAAATGTTAAATTAAGAGTTTATGTAAGAGTGAATTTAAATAAGAATTGTGTAAAAGCTTAAATTTTTACTTTAATTTTAGGATCGACGAGTAAGCAGGACCAGGATTAGAAGCGGAAACAGAAGCTCCAACGGTTGTAGTAGCCGATTATCGGGTGCCCGGCTCAACCAAGGACAGAGCCGCCTTGTGTGGGCCGAGGAATCCGAGCCGTGAGGCGTTAATTTGTTTAGCGCCATGCGGATTAAATTCCGGATGCGATGGGAAAACGTGTAAGTTGCCGAAGCCAGAGTAATGGCCATAGCTGACCCAGGTGAGTTTAATTGCATGATGATGAGTAGGCATAAAGGATGGCTGCATGGATTTATTTTGCTCCGCTATGGATACTCCAAGTGTGGTGTCAGGTCCAGAGAGCAGGGCTCCATCAACGGGACCACGTCAGGTGGCGCAAGAATTTCCCAAGCGTGATGAAGGCAAGGAGGGTTGAGATTTTAATTTATTATTAAATTGTATGAGATGCGAAAAGTTATATTTATTTGAATTAGCATAATATTGTTTGATGGAGTTTGATGAATGTATTTATTAGAGTAATGAAATATTTATGTAATGTGAAGTGTAATTTATGAAGTTATTTTATTTGAGTATTAATTTATGAGTTATTTTATTGTGATGTGACGTGGATATGTAATGAAGCTATTATAATTAAGTATTAATTTGTGAATTTATGAGTTATTTTATTATGATGTGACGTGGGTATGTTGAGAACTGCTTATGTAGCTGGTTTACCATTTTTATGATGTTTTATGATAATGTTTTATTTAATTTTTTCAGCTCCATATAATGTTGGTTCCAGACACTGAGGAGATGCAGCAAAAGCGAAGCCAGAAAGTTGCCGAGATGGACCTCGAAGAGGAGACGGGAAAACCAGAACTCCAGGCAGAGGCTCCAGTTGAAACGATATTTGGCTTGTAGGCGAGGCGGAGATTTGACGAAAGTTTTTATATATTTATTTATTAAAGTAAATTTGAATATTTGTTATTATTTTAATTTAGTGAATTAATTGATTTGTATTGTTAGTTTGAATGGAATGCGAAAAGTTATTATTATTTGAATTGGCGTAAATATTGTTTGATAAAATGGAATTTAAAGAATATGTATATTTGTTAAATGTTTATGAAGTGTAAATGTAGTTTATTAATGTGATTTGATGAAGCTGCAGTTTAAGAATGATAATTTATGAGTTTACGAATTATTTATTTTGATGTGACATGAATATGTTTAGACTGTTGATGTGTGTGTAAATTAACAGTTTGTATATAGTAATTAGTAAAATACCAAATTGGTACTTGTAAAGTTTTATATTAATACTTTATTTATTTATTTATGTTTCAGCGCCATATAACGTTGACACTGAAGAAGGGCAACAGGTTTGGCGAAGTTTTGCTTCAGAGAGATGGATGCAGGTTCCAGGTACCAATGGGAGAGGCGTCGGCTGCAGTCACGACCTATGGCAGAAAAGATGGCAGCATGGATTTCTTTGCTCCGCTATGGATACTCCAGGTGTGGTGTCAGATCCAGAGAGCAAGGCTCCATCAACAGGACCGCATCAGGTGGCCCAAGAGTTTCCCAAGCGTGACGAAGGCAAGGAGGGTTAAAATTTTAATTTATTAGTTGATTTATATTGTTAATTTGTATGGAATGCGAGAAGTTATTATTATTTGAATTAGCGTAATATTGTATGAAAAATTGGAATTTGATGAATATGTGTATTTATTAGAGTAGTTAAATGTTTATATAGTGTAAAATGTAATTTAATGAAGCTATTATTTCTGAGTATTAATTTGTGAATTTATGAATTATTTTATTGTGATATGACGTGGATATGTAATGAGGCTATTATATTTAGATATTAATTTGTGAATTTATGAATTATTTTATTGTGATTTTATTGTGATGTGTCGTGAGTATGTTAAAGGACTTCTTATGTAGTTTGTTTACCATTTATATGTAGTTTTATGATAATATTTTATTTAATTTTTCCAGCTCCATATAATGATGGATCCGGATACTGAAGAGATGCAGCATACAAAACATGAGCAAAGCCAGAAAGTTGCCGAGATGGACCTCGAAGAGGAGACGGGAAAACCAGAACTCCAGGCAGAGGCTCCAGTTGAAACGATGTTTGGCTTGTAGGCGAGGCGGAGATTTGACGAAAGTTTTTATATATTTATTTATTAAAGTAAATTTGAATATTTGTTATTATTTTAATTTAGTGAATTAATTGATTTGTATTGTTAGTTTGAATGGAATGCGAAAAGTTATTATTATTTGAATTGGCGTAAATATTGTTTGATAAAATGGAATTTAAAGAATATGTATATTTGTTAAATGTTTATGAAGTGTAAATGTAGTTTATTAATGTGATTTGATGAAGCTGCAGTTTAAGAATGATAATTTATGAGTTTACGAATTATTTATTTTGATGTGACATGAATATGTTTAGACTGTTGATGTGTGTGTAAATTAAGAGTTTGTATATAGTAATTAGTAAAATACCAAATTGGTACTTGTAAAGTTTTATATTAATACTTTATTTATTTATTTATGTTTCAGCGCCATATAACGTTGACACTGAAGAAGGGCAACAGGTTTGGCGAAGTTTTGCTTCAGAGAGATGGATGCAGGTTCCAGGTACCAATGGGAGAGGCGTCGGCTGCAGTCACGACCTATGGCAGAAAAGATGGCAGCATGGATTTCTTTGCTCCGCTATGGATACTCCAGGTGTGGTGTCAGATCCAGAGAGCAAGGCTCCATCAACAGGACCGCATCAGGTGGCCCAAGAGTTTCCCAAGCGTGACGAAGGCAAGGAGGGTTAAAATTTTAATTTATTAGTTGATTTATATTGTTAATTTGTATGGTATGCGAGAAGTTATTATTATTTGAATTAGCGTAATATTGTATGAAAAATTGGAATTTGATGAATATGTGTATTTATTAGAGTAGTTAAATGTTTATATAGTGTAAAATGTAATTTAATGAAGCTATTATTTCTGAGTATTAATTTGTGAATTTATGAATTATTTTATTGTGATATGACGTGGATATGTAATGAGGCTATTATATGTAGATATTAATTTGTGAATTTATGAATTATTTTATTGTGATTTTATTGTGATGTGTCGTGAGTATGTTAAAGGACTTCTTATGTAGTTTGTTTACCATTTATATGTAGTTTTATGATAATATTTTATTTAATTTTTCCAGCTCCATATAATGATGGATCCGGATACTGAGGAGATGCAGCATACAAGACATGAGCAAAGCCAGAAAGTTGCCGAGATGGACCTCGAAGAAGAGACCAGAAAAACCAGTACTCCGGGCAAAGGCTCCAGATGAGACGATATTTGGGTTGTGGACGAGGCGAAGATTTGGCAAGGAGAAGATGGCGGCATATTTTTCTTTGCTCCGTTAAGGATACTCCAGGTGTGGTGTCGGGTCCAGAGAGCAAGGCTCCATCAACGGGACCGCATCAGGTGGCCCAAGAATTTCCCAAGCGTGATGAAAGCAAGGAGGGTTAAGATTTTAATTTATTAGTTGATTTGTATTGTTAATTTGTATGGAATGCGAGAAGTTTTTATTATTTGAATTAGCGTAATATTGTATGATAAATTGGAATTTGATGAATATGTGTATTTATTAGAGTAGTTAAATATTTATATAATGTAAAATGTAATTTAATGAGGCTATTATTTCTGAATATTAATTTGTGAATTTATGAGTTATTTTATTGTGATGTGAAGTGGGTATGTAATGAAGCTATTATATTTGAATATCAATCTGTGAATTTATGAGTTATTTTATTGTGATTTTATTGTGATGTGACGTGGGTATGTAATGTAGCTATTATATTTAAATATTAATTTGTGAATTTATGAGTTATTTCATTGTGATGTGACGTGGGTATGTTAAAGGACTGCTTATGTGGTTTGTTTACCATTTATATGAAGTTTTATGATAATATCTTATTTAATTTTTCCAGCTCCATATAATGATGGTTCCGGGCACTGAGGATATGCAGCATACAAAGCATGAGCAAAGCCGGAAAGTTGCCGAGATGGACCTCGAAGAAGAGACGAGAAAACCAGAAATCCGGGCAGAGGCTCCAGATGAGACGATGTTTGGGTTGTGAACGAGGCGGAGATTTGGCAAGGAGAAGATGGCGGCATATTTTCTTCGCTCATACTGATTGCTCCGTTATGGATACTCCAGGTGTGGTGTCGGGTCCAGAGAGCAAGGCTCCATCCACAGGACCGCATCAGGTGGCCCAAGAATTTCCCAAGCGTGATGAAAGCAAGGAGGGTTAAGATTTTAATTTATTAGTTGATTTGTATTGTTAATTTGTATGGAATGCGAGAAGTTATTATTATTTGAATTAGCGTAATATTGTATGATAAATTGGAATTTGATGAATATGTGTGTTTATTAGAGTAGTTAAATGTTTATATAATGTAAAATGTAATTTAGTGAGGCTATTATTTCTGAATATTAATTTGTGAATTTATGAATTATTTTATTGTGATATGACGTGGGTATGTAATGAGGCTATTATATTTAGATATTAATTTGTGAATTTATGAATTATTTTATTGTGATTTTATTGTGATGTGTCGTGAGTATGTTAAAGGACTTCTTATGTAGTTTGTTTACCATTTATATGTAGTTTTATGATAATATTTTATTTAATTTTTCCAGCTCCATATAATGATGGATCCGGTCACTGAGGAGATGCAGCATACAAAACCTGAGCAAAGCCAGAAAGTTGCCGAGATGGACCTCGAAGAAGAGACGAGAAAACCAGTACTCCGGGCAGAGGCTCCAGATGAGACGATGTTTGGGTTGTGAACGAGGCGGAGATTTGGCAAGGAGAAGATGGCGGCATATTTTCTTCGCTCATACTGATTGCTCCGTTATGGATACTCCAGGTGTGGTGTCGGGTCCAGAGAGCAAGGCTCCATCAACAGGACCGCATCAGGTGGCCCAAGAATTTCCCAAGCGTGATGAAAGCAAGGAGGGTTAAGATTTTAATTATTAGTTGATTTGTATTGTTAATTTGTATGGAATGCGAAAAGTTATTATTGTTTGAATTAGCGTAATGTTGTATGAAATTTGATGAATATGTGTATTTGTTGGAGTAGTTAAATTATGAAATGTGGATGTAGTTTAATAATATGTTTTGATGAGGCTGCTGTATTAGAATAATAATTTGTGAGTTTATTAATTATTTATTTTGATGTGACGTGAATATGTTTGAACTGTTAATATGTGTGTAAGTTAAAAATTTGTGTAATGTAATTTATGAAATAACAAATTGTTACTTATAGAGTTTGATATAGATAATTTATTTATTTATGTTTCAGCGCCATACAACGTTGGCTTCAGACACTGAGGAATGAACAGCATAGAGGACGTGAGCAGGGCAATAAAGTTTCCAAGATGAACCTCGAAGTAGAGACGAGCAAACCAGAACTCCAGGCAGAAGCTCCAGATGAAACGATGTTTGGCTTGTAGGCATGGCGGAGATTTTGAAGAGCTTAAGTATTTGTTATTGTTTGAATTAAGTGAATTTTAAGGTAGTTGTTATATACTGTAACTTAATAATTTATTTGTTGTAGGTTATAGTTAGTTATAGGCATGATTATTTAAATTTGTACCGATTTTATGTATTTATATTTCGTTTGTTACTAGTTGCATAGTATATGGATGCACATTCCAAATGCCAGGAGAGAAAGCGTTGGCTGCAGGTTACGAATCTCCGGCAAAATAGCTGACAGCATGATTTTCTTTGTTCCTCCGCTGTGGATATCCAGAATGTGGTGACCAAATCTTATCCCACTTCAAACGCTCTAACGGAGATTTGTATTAATGCTGCATTTGTTTATTGTTTCAGCACGGCTGAATGTAAATTCCGGATACCAAGAAGTGAGGAAATATTGGGTGAAGGTACTTGAGTTGCAATCCAGAAAATTTTCGAAATCAATTTCGATGCTTCATGCGATTCGCAGAATGGACAAGTAATCGGTTTCGTGGATCAATGCTCCGCCACAAAAGCAGCATCAAATGGCCCAGAATTTTCCAGGCATGATGAGGATAAGAAGAATTGCAGATTCCGGATAAAATTTATTGTTTAATACTTTTACGTAGCGTTTGAGTAGTTAATTTTATTCAATGTGGAATTTGTGTAATTTTGTTATTGAGATAAGTATAATTATATTTGTTTACTTTAAAACGGCCTTAATAGGTACCGTCGTTCGCCTTTAGAGAAAAAATAGAATTATAGAAGAGGTAGAGAAGAAAATAAGTAGAAAGCCCGAAATGGTTTAACAGAAAGGAAAAGGAAAAAAGTTAACTTCTGCATGGAACCGACCAAAGCGCGCTCCAAAAATCGCTGTATAGATACAGCAAAAGGAGCACAGGTCAGCCAGACCCATACACATCCGGGCAGGACGCGAAGGGACCCAGCATCCAACTGTATTTATAGGAGTGAAAAACTTCTATACACGGATCTAGGCCCCTTCCACGGGGAAAAACCACCCCCCTCCTCCCAAAACCCATCCGCGAAAAATTTTCGCAAAGTGGGTTCGGGTCAAGCCCGCCGTGCCCGCATGACGTGCACAGTCGTCACACAGGCCAAGCAGCAATAGGAAAGGCGGTAGTTCAAAAGTTGAGAAAAGTAGCACAAAACGATAGTCGATGCAGGGAAAACCCAATAGTAAAGATTAGAGAGCATTAGGAGGAGGGGCTCTATCCGGCAAGTCGTTTGGCCGATATCGAACGTGTGGGCCACCCCTTGAAAATTGCCTTAGAAGGTCACGAACAAGAATGTTCTGGTGATTAGTGGTTTTTGCGTTGTATCTGCTCGAGTGAAGATTTATTTCGTCCCACACAGACGAGAAATTGAAGGCTTGATGAATATCAAAGTTTCGGACAAAGGGAATTGAGCCAGTACAGAGGCGCAAGGTTTTATTTTGGATAATCTGGATGGCTCGGATATGGACATCTGCCGCACATCCCCACAATTCTATGCCGTATTTCCAAGTTGGCGCTATGATTTGTTTATAAATCAAAAGTTTATTTTTAGTACTTAACCGGGACTGGGGATTTATGAGCCAGTTATATTTTTGAAGTTTGCCCAAAAGAGACTTTTTGATAACGTTAGCGTGCTTGTTCCAAAGCAATTTGCCATCCAGATTTAGGCCCAAATATTTGACGGTGGATTTCTTAGGAATGACGACATTGTCAAAAGTGACATCTGGCATTCTACCAGTACGCCACGTAAATGACATGTGGGAGGATTTTCTGCTGTTGATTTTAATGTTCCAGGACATAGCCCAGTTCGAGAAGGTGCATAGGTAATTATTCATATTGTAAGTAGCTGTGTGCGGAGAAGGATCACTAAATAAAATAGCAGTGTCGTCTGCATAGGTTGCAATAAGGCAATTGCTTCGCGAAAATTTGTGTACAATGGGTAGTGGCATATCACTGACATATATATTGTAGAGAGTGGGGCCAAGTATGCTACCCTGTGGAACTCCAGCAAGAGCAGGACGTATTGATGAGACGCAGCCCCTTTCTTTTACGCAGAACGTGCGATTTGAAAGGTATGATTGGAAGAGTTCAAATAATGGATACGGCAAAAATTTTTTCAATTTATATAATAGACCAACATGCCAAACCCTATCGAACGCTTGTTCGATATCAAGAAAAATGGCAGATGTGAACTGTTCCTGGTCAAAAGCCCGATGTACATGATTGACTATACGATGTACTTGTTGAATGGTGCTATGCTCTTTACGAAAGCCAAATTGATGGTCGGGTATAATGTGACATTTGTCGAGCACGTCATTTAAGCGTTCGCTAATAACCATCTCGAACAGTTTGGATAGTGACGATAAGAGGCTAATTGGCCTGTAGTCATTTATTTGGCTTAACGAGCGGCCACTTTTTGGAATCATGGTCACTGCTGCATTTTTCCAATTTTTTGGAAAATACCGCAGCCACAACATAATATTGAATATTTTGACGAGGAACAAGATTGCTTTATGAGGTAAAGAGCGCAGAACCAAATTTGTGATGTTGTCTAAGCCAGGAGCTTTTTTAAGTTTCATACTTGAGATGTAAGATTTAAGTTCGGTAGGACTTACATGACGAATAGGAATATTCGGTTCTATGAGAATTTCATCATTCTCCAAGGCCTGCAGGACTTGTTGTGTATGGGCTTGTGAGCAAAAGTTATGAGGAGTGAAGCGGCTTTCGAGTTCATTAGCGAAAACTTCAGCCACTTCCAAAGGGGTAGTACACCAATTACCAGCCGAATCTTTTATGGGGGAGACCATGTGAGGCTGAGTTTTTAGGTGCTTGGTGACGCGCCATAAATTGAAGCCTCCTTTTTTGTTCGGATCAGCATTTTCTAGTAGGTAGTTAAAGTACGAGGAACGCATACGCTTTAAAAAAGTGGAAAGAGTACGGGCTACGAAAAGCCAGTCAGCTCTATCAAGGGGAGAGCGAGTACGAATATATCGTTTTCTTAGTTGGCGCTTTAATCTTGCCAGTTCTAAAGCTTCGGCTTTAAGAGGAGGGCGAAAGGAATTTGGAAAAAGAGACTGGGTATTGTTAGTGGGGGTGGCTGCTGTGGCACAAAAGCGAATTTTGGAAACTAGCAGATCTACTGCATCGTCTATGTCATCGGGACTGATTATGTCCATATTTAAGTTAATACTATTGTTCAATAATTTTTTGAAAGTTTCAATATTTGTGTTTTTCATAAATATTTTGGAGTTATTTGGCGATGGGGGATTAATTGAGGAAAGCCCAAAACAGAAGGAGATTACAAGAGGGAGGTGATCACTATGTAAGTCAAAAACGCGTCTTATTTGCATTAGGGAATGATGAATGTTTTTCGTGATTGCAAAATCAAGGACTGAAGGTGTGTTACCGCTGCGTGGGAAGTGAGTAGGCTCCGCAGTTGTGAGCACATTTAATGAGTTGGATGCCAAAATAGTGTCGGCTAATGCACGTCCACGAGGGCAACTTCTATAGTTGCCCCACAGCCTATGTTTAGCATTCCAGTCCCCACCAATCAGGAATTTATTTCCTAATTGGTTGAAGACCGAATCAAAGAATGTGTGGGAAACCTGTTGGTTTGGGGGCCAGTAACAAGCAGCAAATGTCATGCTGCCAAAATATGTATTAACAGCAATTTGGGAGATGTGTGCGTATTCTTCAGATATGGGAGGAAGAGGTTGGAACTGAATATTGTCTGAGATTATAATAGCTGACCCACCAGCAGCAGTTATTGAATTCGGGTTATGTGATACAATAATTTTATAGCCAGGTATTGTAATTTGCAAATTTCGAGAGAGCTTAGTCTCAGAAATTAAGAGAATATCTATCATGTTAGATTTTAGAAAGAGCTCAAGGGAGTGGAGCTTACGGCGAATGCCGTTTGCATTCCAAATGGCTATTTTAAGAGAGTTACTATTCATTTGGGTTTGTAGTTGAGCTCGAAGTGGGCCGATTCGAGGGGGCAATCAGCCGCTCCATCCTGGCAAGGGAGGCGGACAGTTGCGAGTGTAAAGAAGTGATTTGGAAGCTCATATTTAGCATCTGTTTCGATATAAAAGTTCTAAATTCATTCTCAGCAAGGCCATGAAGACTTTCGGGGGAAAGCGTATCGATTGGTGGTGGGGGTGTAATAGGGACAATAGGTCTGTTTTTAGCGTTTTCTTCATAGGAGGAAGGAATTTGGCCAAGAATGCGAGGGTATCTTTGCCCTTGCCGTTGATAGGGGATATCGGCTGAAATGTGTTTTTTATTTAGAGAACGCGCCATATCCGCGTACGTTCTAGGAGTTAAATTTGAGGAGTAGGGATTCCTGTTGGCATTTATATTGGGGTTATTGTGGATATTAGCTGGTGAGGCGTTTGTGACAAGCAAAGCCGAAGCGGTTGGATTGTTATTTTTCATAACGAAGTTAGAAAATTGAGTATTAAAGGAAGTTTGTGTAGGTACACGTTTCTGGTTTCTAGATTTAAGGGGAGCGTCCATAGGGGGAAACTGTTCATCTCTAGCTTGAGTACCGGCTAGATTTAACGCCAGGGTACGAGCTGGGAGAGGATGAAGCTTACTACGTCTGGCTTTGATAGCAATAAGAATTGGGCAGCCATGATAATTGGCAGTATGAGTCCCTTTACAATTGGCACATGTCGGTGGAGTTTCAAAAACTTTGGTACAGGTTTCAGACAAATGATCACCGCCACACTTTACGCATTTAGGATCATGTTTGCAGAATTTTTTCGTGTGCTCAAATTTCTGGCACCGTTTACATTGAGGAATGTTTAAATTTTTAATAGTTGGCTCTACTTGGACTATAAAATTGCCAATATACTTGATTTGAAAGATTTTTTCATTTTTAGCAGAGTTGACTAAATTGACAAAAAACGCATTTGGCGAAAATTTTTCTGACGGGTCTGGGCTACGTTTATCCTTAAAAATCGGAAGATGTACGCCCACCACGTCAAAACCTTGATCAATTAGAAAATTTCTAATGAAATCAATTGAAGTAGTGCGTGGCAGCCCTCTTACGTACACACGGAGAGGACGGAGAGACTTCATTTGATGAGTGTGATATCTAATGTCTTTAGAGTCCAAAAACTCAATGATAGATTTGTAACTAATGGGGTCCTTTGTGTGAATCCAAGCGAAGCCAGGGGCACCCATTTTCAAAAGAAATTTTTCGGGTCCAACAAGCGAGGACAGAGAATTTAGAAGAGCAGATACGTCTTCACATTCAGCTTGAATGGGAGGTGGCTTACCGGTAGTCAAGATTGAATTGGGTACAAGTGTGTCCTGATTTTCAATGCCGTCAGCCGGAGCCGAAAGAGAGGTAGGTAAGGCCGGCTCTTGGGCAGCACCAGTACTGGTCGTAGCTGAGTGTGCAAAAGGGGGGGCATTTATGAGTGATGAGTCACTTTCCATTCCACCATCCTCACTTTCCAATTCAATTAGATCAGGATTAACGGAGTTTTGAACCTCACGCCTTACACCATCGTGTTGCGCCACACGAGACGTGGCAGATGAACGCCTGGCCTCAGCACTGGCACGCACACGTCTAGAGTTTGGCGAGATGTGAGGTGCATTAGTTTTTTTATAAAGAGCGGCAGAATTGCTTCCTGAAAGAACAGTAACTTTAGTTGAAGTGTTTGTGGATTGAAATGTCGTGGATGGAATTGAAGTTCTACTTACGGCTGAATGTGATTTCGAGCTTACTTGTTTGGGAGTAGAACAGGATGGAATGTTATCTGAGGGTTCAGCCATAGGAGGAGAATTGGGCTTACGAATAAGAATGTTAGAAGTTACCAGTTGGGGGTTTTTAGGGCTCCTTTTAGGCTTGGGAGAAATTTCATTAAGATTCTTATGTCCTGTATTCATGATGGAAAAATTTATTAATAATAAATATTTGTAAATCAAAAGTATTTCAAAGTTTTCTTCACTGAATTAGAGATAAAATAAATTTATTGATTAAGCATAAATAAATATGAATATATGAATATTAGCTTTTGATTAAATATTTAGGTATGTAAAGTTGGAAAAACGTGATAATAGAAATGTGAGATTAAGTTTTAATAAATGTTTGTAATTCGAATATTTTTCATATATATTTCAAAGTTATTCTGAATTCAAGATCGAATTTATTTGTACAATTATTTGTAGATAGAAGATATTTTGATTAAGTATATATAAGTATGTATATAAGTATTAACTTTTGGTTTAATATTTAAATAAGAAGATATAGTTAGCTGTATGTAACAGGGACTGAGGTGTTACAATGATTTAATTTGTATTTATTTGATTTAAATGACTGCCTTATATAGGCAGCAAATAAACAAAAGCTTAAAGCTTTTAGTTATATCAGCAAGCAAAATATATAAAAGCTTTTACAGCAGAAAAAGCAATAAGGGGGAATTTTGTTAGCTCTTAATACATATGGAATAAGAACTAAAGTATGTCAATGTATTCAGTTTTGTATTTATTTAAGATAATAATATAGGATGAACAAAGAAAGGTAAAGAAAGGTTAATAATTATTCCATTAGGAAAGCAATTTAAGGAGGTGATAATTTAAATATATGCCTGACAAGGGCAGAAAAAATAGGCAAAAGCTTTAAGCTTTTAGTTATTTTACCCAGCAGACAGATATGAAAGCTTTTACAATGTAAAGTTATACTGGCGCATACGCATGCATAGGAAATGTAAAAGAGCCGAGAAAAGTCTATGTTATGATTTTTCAGCATAAATGCTCTGACACAATTCAATCATATAACCAGTATAAGACAATGTAAGAGAGCAAAGAAAAGCCTCTGTTAATTAGCAGCGATATTTATTATATGATTTTTCAGCATAAATGTTCCAGCACGAATTTTATTTAATATTTCATGGACTGTAGACTGTTTTAAATTGTTGTTTTGTGTAGTTTTGTGAATTTTAGAATAATTTTAACACTTTTTATTTATAAATTTTAGTACGTTTTTAATGTGTATGTGTGTACTAATGCACTGTTTTTAGATTTTATTAATTGTTTTAATAAAGATTGAATGACTTTTAAGCCAGAGTGTATGTAGTAGATTTGTTTTTGTGATGTATTTTGATTTGCAGCAAGTGCCTTATGCCAAGCAGGGCATGCGCACAGGCAGTGTATCGTCGTTCTATTGATTAAGAGACACTTTTGCAAATTTAATGTATGTAATTTAACACTTGAGAAAAATATATTGAAAAAAGTAAAGTGTATTTTTCACAATTTAAGAGTTTTATATTCACAGACGACGTTGTGTGTCCTATTGTAGGCAGATGAATAATGAAAAATTCATTTGCCAAAGGCAGCAGCACAAGCAAAAGCTTAAAGCTTTTAGCTGTTTTAGCCGGTATAGATTTCTACAGAACAATTTGAAAAGTGCGCGCAGTATTACAAAGCTGTGTGCGTAAAACTTTAGTAGCGTATATGTGTGTGCATAGGTATGCGTATATATGTGAAGCAACTGGAGAAAATCGTATGATCTGCGGCTGAAGGCAGGCAGCAATGTTAATAAAAATCGACTGTGAAGAGAAATATGTAAAACACGTGTGAGGGGAACAATACAGGTATGTGCACATGAATAGAATCATATAACCAGTATAAGACAATGTAAGAGAGCAAAGAAAAGCCTCTGTTAATTAGCAGCGATATTTATTATATGATTTTTCAGCATAAATGTTCCAGCACGAATTTTATTTAATATTTCATGGACTGTAGACTGTTTTAAATTGTTGTTTTGTGTAGTTTTGTGAATTTTAGAATAATTTTAACACTTTTTATTTATAAATTTTAGTACGTTTTTAATGTGTATGTGTGTACTAATGCACTGTTTTTAGATTTTATTAATTGTTTTAATAAAGATTGAATGACTTTTAAGCCAGAGTGTATGTAGTAGATTTGTTTTTGTGATGTATTTTGATTTGCAGCAAGTGCCTTATGCCAAGCAGGGCATGCGCACAGGCAGTGTATCGTCGTTCTATTGATTAAGAGACACTTTTGCAAATTTAATGTATGTAATTTAACACTTGAGAAAAATATATTGAAAAAAGTAAAGTGTATTTTTCACAATTTAAGAGTTTTATATTCACAGACGACGTTGTGTGTCCTATTGTAGGCAGATGAATAATGAAAAATTCATTTGCCAAAGGCAGCAGCACAAGCAAAAGCTTAAAGCTTTTAGCTGTTTTAGCCGGTATAGATTTCTACAGAACAATTTGAAAAGTGCGCGCAGTATTACAAAGCTGTGTGCGTAAAACTTTAGTAGCGTATATGTGTGTGCATAGGTATGCGTATATATGTGAAGCAACTGGAGAAAATCGTATGATCTGCGGCTGAAGGCAGGCAGCAATGTTAATAAAAATCGACTGTGAAGAGAAATATGTAAAACACGTGTGAGGGGAACAATACAGGTATGTGCACATGAATAGAATCATATAACCAGTATAAGACAATGTAAGAGAGCAAAGAAAAGCCTCTGTTAATTAGCAGCGATATTTATTATATGATTTTTCAGCATAAATGTTCCAGCACGAATTTTATTTAATATTTCATGGACTGTAGACTGTTTTAAATTGTTGTTTTGTGTAGTTTTGTGAATTTTAGAATAATTTTAACACTTTTTATTTATAAATTTTAGTACGTTTTTAATGTGTATGTGTGTACTAATGCACTGTTTTTAGATTTTATTAATTGTTTTAATAAAGATTGAATGACTTTTAAGCCAGAGTGTATGTAGTAGATTTGTTTTTGTGATGTATTTTGATTTGCAGCAAGTGCCTTATGCCAAGCAGGGCATGCGCACAGGCAGTGTATCGTCGTTCTATTGATTAAGAGACACTTTTGCAAATTTAATGTATGTAATTTAACACTTGAGAAAAATATATTGAAAAAAGTAAAGTGTATTTTTCACAATTTAAGAGTTTTATATTCACAGACGACGTTGTGTGTCCTATTGTAGGCAGATGAATAATGAAAAATTCATTTGCCAAAGGCAGCAGCACAAGCAAAAGCTTAAAGCTTTTTTTTTTAATAGTTTAGTCTATATTTTGGCGCACTGGCCATAAAATTCGATTTACAATAACTTATGTTAAATACAAAAATTGGCCTTAAAGTTAGTGCATTTAGTGAGGAGGCAGCAGCGTAAATTAAACGATTTAATCCTTCCGTGGATGATTGAGTGGAGGGGAAGCGGAAAAAAGCGGAAGCATTGTGATGTAGGTGCCCCATCCCTCAAAGGAGCACCAAAGTAGTATAAAATACATAACTTATGTAATTACAAAAGAGTTAATATTAGGGTCACAAAGTTTGCATAAATGAGAGAGAGTGTATAAATTTGAACATTATGAGCGATTTTTGCATTTGAATAAAGAACAGTTTAACTATATGCGATTAAGAATTTACAAAATGTTAAATTAAGAGTTTATGTAAGAGTGAATTTAAATAAGAATTGTGTAAAAGCTTAAATTTTTACTTTAATTTTAGGATCGACGAGTAAGCAGGACCAGGATTAGAAGCGGAAACAGAAGCTCCAACGGTTGTAGTAGCCGATTATCGGGTGCCCGGCTCAACCAAGGACAGAGCCGCCTTGTGTGGGCCGAGGAATCCGAGCCGTGAGGCGTTAATTTGTTTAGCGCCATGCGGATTAAATTCCGGATGCGATGGGAAAACGTGTAAGTTGCCGAAGCCAGAGTAATGGCCATAGCTGACCCAGGTGAGTTTAATTGCATGATGATGAGTAGGCATAAAGGATGGCTGCATGGATTTATTTTGCTCCGCTATGGATACTCCAAGTGTGGTGTCAGGTCCAGAGAGCAGGGCTCCATCAACGGGACCACGTCAGGTGGCGCAAGAATTTCCCAAGCGTGATGAAGGCAAGGAGGGTTGAGATTTTAATTTATTATTAAATTGTATGAGATGCGAAAAGTTATATTTATTTGAATTAGCATAATATTGTTTGATGGAGTTTGATGAATGTATTTATTAGAGTAATGAAATATTTATGTAATGTGAAGTGTAATTTATGAAGTTATTTTATTTGAGTATTAATTTATGAGTTATTTTATTGTGATGTGACGTGGATATGTAATGAAGCTATTATAATTAAGTATTAATTTGTGAATTTATGAGTTATTTTATTATGATGTGACGTGGGTATGTTGAGAACTGCTTATGTAGCTGGTTTACCATTTTTATGATGTTTTATGATAATGTTTTATTTAATTTTTTCAGCTCCATATAATGTTGGTTCCAGACACTGAGGAGATGCAGCAAAAGCGAAGCCAGAAAGTTGCCGAGATGGACCTCGAAGAGGAGACGGGAAAACCAGAACTCCAGGCAGAGGCTCCAGTTGAAACGATATTTGGCTTGTAGGCGAGGCGGAGATTTGACGAAAGTTTTTATATATTTATTTATTAAAGTAAATTTGAATATTTGTTATTATTTTAATTTAGTGAATTAATTGATTTGTATTGTTAGTTTGAATGGAATGCGAAAAGTTATTATTATTTGAATTGGCGTAAATATTGTTTGATAAAATGGAATTTAAAGAATATGTATATTTGTTAAATGTTTATGAAGTGTAAATGTAGTTTATTAATGTGATTTGATGAAGCTGCAGTTTAAGAATGATAATTTATGAGTTTACGAATTATTTATTTTGATGTGACATGAATATGTTTAGACTGTTGATGTGTGTGTAAATTAACAGTTTGTATATAGTAATTAGTAAAATACCAAATTGGTACTTGTAAAGTTTTATATTAATACTTTATTTATTTATTTATGTTTCAGCGCCATATAACGTTGACACTGAAGAAGGGCAACAGGTTTGGCGAAGTTTTGCTTCAGAGAGATGGATGCAGGTTCCAGGTACCAATGGGAGAGGCGTCGGCTGCAGTCACGACCTATGGCAGAAAAGATGGCAGCATGGATTTCTTTGCTCCGCTATGGATACTCCAGGTGTGGTGTCAGATCCAGAGAGCAAGGCTCCATCAACAGGACCGCATCAGGTGGCCCAAGAGTTTCCCAAGCGTGACGAAGGCAAGGAGGGTTAAAATTTTAATTTATTAGTTGATTTATATTGTTAATTTGTATGGAATGCGAGAAGTTATTATTATTTGAATTAGCGTAATATTGTATGAAAAATTGGAATTTGATGAATATGTGTATTTATTAGAGTAGTTAAATGTTTATATAGTGTAAAATGTAATTTAATGAAGCTATTATTTCTGAGTATTAATTTGTGAATTTATGAATTATTTTATTGTGATATGACGTGGATATGTAATGAGGCTATTATATTTAGATATTAATTTGTGAATTTATGAATTATTTTATTGTGATTTTATTGTGATGTGTCGTGAGTATGTTAAAGGACTTCTTATGTAGTTTGTTTACCATTTATATGTAGTTTTATGATAATATTTTATTTAATTTTTCCAGCTCCATATAATGATGGATCCGGATACTGAAGAGATGCAGCATACAAAACATGAGCAAAGCCAGAAAGTTGCCGAGATGGACCTCGAAGAGGAGACGGGAAAACCAGAACTCCAGGCAGAGGCTCCAGTTGAAACGATGTTTGGCTTGTAGGCGAGGCGGAGATTTGACGAAAGTTTTTATATATTTATTTATTAAAGTAAATTTGAATATTTGTTATTATTTTAATTTAGTGAATTAATTGATTTGTATTGTTAGTTTGAATGGAATGCGAAAAGTTATTATTATTTGAATTGGCGTAAATATTGTTTGATAAATGGAATTTAAAGAATATGTATATTTGTTAAATGTTTATGAAGTGTAAATGTAGTTTATTAATGTGATTTGATGAAGCTGCAGTTTAAGAATGATAATTTATGAGTTTACGAATTATTTATTTTGATGTGACATGAATATGTTTAGACTGTTGATGTGTGTGTAAATTAAGAGTTTGTATATAGTAATTAGTAAAATACCAAATTGGTACTTGTAAAGTTTTATATTAATACTTTATTTATTTATTTATGTTTCAGCGCCATATAACGTTGACACTGAAGAAGGGCAACAGGTTTGGCGAAGTTTTGCTTCAGAGAGATGGATGCAGGTTCCAGGTACCAATGGGAGAGGCGTCGGCTGCAGTCACGACCTATGGCAGAAAAGATGGCAGCATGGATTTCTTTGCTCCGCTATGGATACTCCAGGTGTGGTGTCAGATCCAGAGAGCAAGGCTCCATCAACAGGACCGCATCAGGTGGCCCAAGAGTTTCCCAAGCGTGACGAAGGCAAGGAGGGTTAAAATTTTAATTTATTAGTTGATTTATATTGTTAATTTGTATGGTATGCGAGAAGTTATTATTATTTGAATTAGCGTAATATTGTATGAAAAATTGGAATTTGATGAATATGTGTATTTATTAGAGTAGTTAAATGTTTATATAGTGTAAAATGTAATTTAATGAAGCTATTATTTCTGAGTATTAATTTGTGAATTTATGAATTATTTTATTGTGATATGACGTGGATATGTAATGAGGCTATTATATGTAGATATTAATTTGTGAATTTATGAATTATTTTATTGTGATTTTATTGTGATGTGTCGTGAGTATGTTAAAGGACTTCTTATGTAGTTTGTTTACCATTTATATGTAGTTTTATGATAATATTTTATTTAATTTTTCCAGCTCCATATAATGATGGATCCGGATACTGAGGAGATGCAGCATACAAGACATGAGCAAAGCCAGAAAGTTGCCGAGATGGACCTCGAAGAAGAGACCAGAAAAACCAGTACTCCGGGCAAAGGCTCCAGATGAGACGATATTTGGGTTGTGGACGAGGCGAAGATTTGGCAAGGAGAAGATGGCGGCATATTTTCTTTGCTCCGTTAAGGATACTCCAGGTGTGGTGTCGGGTCCAGAGAGCAAGGCTCCATCAACGGGACCGCATCAGGTGGCCCAAGAATTTCCCAAGCGTGATGAAAGCAAGGAGGGTTAAGATTTTAATTTATTAGTTGATTTGTATTGTTAATTTGTATGGAATGCGAGAAGTTTTTATTATTTGAATTAGCGTAATATTGTATGATAAATTGGAATTTGATGAATATGTGTATTTATTAGAGTAGTTAAATATTTATATAATGTAAAATGTAATTTAATGAGGCTATTATTTCTGAATATTAATTTGTGAATTTATGAGTTATTTTATTGTGATGTGAAGTGGGTATGTAATGAAGCTATTATATTTGAATATCAATCTGTGAATTTATGAGTTATTTTATTGTGATTTTATTGTGATGTGACGTGGGTATGTAATGTAGCTATTATATTTAAATATTAATTTGTGAATTTATGAGTTATTTCATTGTGATGTGACGTGGGTATGTTAAAGGACTGCTTATGTGGTTTGTTTACCATTTATATGAAGTTTTATGATAATATCTTATTTAATTTTTCCAGCTCCATATAATGATGGTTCCGGGCACTGAGGATATGCAGCATACAAAGCATGAGCAAAGCCGGAAAGTTGCCGAGATGGACCTCGAAGAAGAGACGAGAAAACCAGAAATCCGGGCAGAGGCTCCAGATGAGACGATGTTTGGGTTGTGAACGAGGCGGAGATTTGGCAAGGAGAAGATGGCGGCATATTTTCTTCGCTCATACTGATTGCTCCGTTATGGATACTCCAGGTGTGGTGTCGGGTCCAGAGAGCAAGGCTCCATCCACAGGACCGCATCAGGTGGCCCAAGAATTTCCCAAGCGTGATGAAAGCAAGGAGGGTTAAGATTTTAATTTATTAGTTGATTTGTATTGTTAATTTGTATGGAATGCGAGAAGTTATTATTATTTGAATTAGCGTAATATTGTATGATAAATTGGAATTTGATGAATATGTGTGTTTATTAGAGTAGTTAAATGTTTATATAATGTAAAATGTAATTTAGTGAGGCTATTATTTCTGAATATTAATTTGTGAATTTATGAATTATTTATTGTGATATGACGTGGGTATGTAATGAGGCTATTATATTTAGATATTAATTTGTGAATTTATGAATTATTTTATTGTGATTTTATTGTGATGTGTCGTGAGTATGTTAAAGGACTTCTTATGTAGTTTGTTTACCATTTATATGTAGTTTTATGATAATATTTTATTTAATTTTTCCAGCTCCATATAATGATGGATCCGGTCACTGAGGAGATGCAGCATACAAAACCTGAGCAAAGCCAGAAAGTTGCCGAGATGGACCTCGAAGAAGAGACGAGAAAACCAGTACTCCGGGCAGAGGCTCCAGATGAGACGATGTTTGGGTTGTGAACGAGGCGGAGATTTGGCAAGGAGAAGATGGCGGCATATTTTCTTCGCTCATACTGATTGCTCCGTTATGGATACTCCAGGTGTGGTGTCGGGTCCAGAGAGCAAGGCTCCATCAACAGGACCGCATCAGGTGGCCCAAGAATTTCCCAAGCGTGATGAAAGCAAGGAGGGTTAAGATTTTAATTATTAGTTGATTTGTATTGTTAATTTGTATGGAATGCGAAAAGTTATTATTGTTTGAATTAGCGTAATGTTGTATGAAATTTGATGAATATGTGTATTTGTTGGAGTAGTTAAATTATGAAATGTGGATGTAGTTTAATAATATGTTTTGATGAGGCTGCTGTATTAGAATAATAATTTGTGAGTTTATTAATTATTTATTTTGATGTGACGTGAATATGTTTGAACTGTTAATATGTGTGTAAGTTAAAAATTTGTGTAATGTAATTTATGAAATAACAAATTGTTACTTATAGAGTTTGATATAGATAATTTATTTATTTATGTTTCAGCGCCATACAACGTTGGCTTCAGACACTGAGGAATGAACAGCATAGAGGACGTGAGCAGGGCAATAAAGTTTCCAAGATGAACCTCGAAGTAAAGACGAGCAAACCAGAACTCCAGGCAGAAGCTCCAGATGAAACGATGTTTGGCTTGTAGGCATGGCGGAGATTTTGAAGAGCTTAAGTATTTGTTATTGTTTGAATTAAGTGAATTTTAAGGTAGTTGTTATATACTGTAACTTAATAATTTATTTGTTGTAGGTTATAGTTAGTTATAGGCATGATTATTTAAATTTGTACCGATTTTATGTATTTATATTTCGTTTGTTACTAGTTGCATAGTATATGGATGCACATTCCAAATGCCAGGAGAGAAAGCGTTGGCTGCAGGTTACGAATCTCCGGCAAAATAGCTGACAGCATGATTTTCTTTGTTCCTCCGCTGTGGATATCCAGAATGTGGTGACCAAATCTTATCCCACTTCAAACGCTCTAACGGAGATTTGTATTAATGCTGCATTTGTTTATTGTTTCAGCACGGCTGAATGTAAATTCCGGATACCAAGAAGTGAGGAAATATTGGGTGAAGGTACTTGAGTTGCAATCCAGAAAATTTTCGAAATCAATTTCGATGCTTCATGCGATTCGCAGAATGGACAAGTAATCGGTTTCGTGGATCAATGCTCCGCCACAAAAGCAGCATCAAATGGCCCAGAATTTTCCAGGCATGATGAGGATAAGAAGAATTGCAGATTCCGGATAAAATTTATTGTTTAATACTTTTACGTAGCGTTTGAGTAGTTAATTTTATTCAATGTGGAATTTGTGTAATTTTGTTATTGAGATAAGTATAATTATATTTGTTTACTTTAAAACGGCCTTAATAGGTACCGTCGTTCGCCTTTAGAGAAAAAATAGAATTATAGAAGAGGTAGAGAAGAAAATAAGTAGAAAGCCCGAAATGGTTTAACAGAAAGGAAAAGGAAAAAAGTTAACTTCTGCATGGAACCGACCAAAGCGCGCTCCAAAAATCGCTGTATAGATACAGCAAAAGGAGCACAGGTCAGCCAGACCCATACACATCCGGGCAGGACGCGAAGGGACCCAGCATCCAACTGTATTTATAGGAGTGAAAAACTTCTATACACGGATCTAGGCCCCTTCCACGGGGAAAAACCACCCCCCTCCTCCCAAAACCCATCCGCGAAAAATTTTCGCAAAGTGGGTTCGGGTCAAGCCCGCCGTGCCCGCATGACGTGCACAGTCGTCACACAGGCCAAGCAGCAATAGGAAAGGCGGTAGTTCAAAAGTTGAGAAAAGTAGCACAAAACGATAGTCGATGCAGGGAAAACCCAATAGTAAAGATTAGAGAGCATTAGGAGGAGGGGCTCTATCCGGCAAGTCGTTTGGCCGATATCGAACGTGTGGGCCACCCCTTGAAAATTGCCTTAGAAGGTCACGAACAAGAATGTTCTGGTGATTAGTGGTTTTTGCGTTGTATCTGCTCGAGTGAAGATTTATTTCGTCCCACACAGACGAGAAATTGAAGGCTTGATGAATATCAAAGTTTCGGACAAAGGGAATTGAGCCAGTACAGAGGCGCAAGGTTTTATTTTGGATAATCTGGATGGCTCGGATATGGACATCTGCCGCACATCCCCACAATTCTATGCCGTATTTCCAAGTTGGCGCTATGATTTGTTTATAAATTTTTTTTTTTTTTTTTTTAATAGTTTAGTCTATATTTTGGCGCACTGGCCATAAAATTCGATTTACAATAACTTATGTTAAATACAAAAATTGGCCTTAAAGTTAGTGCATTTAGTGAGGAGGCAGCAGCGTAAATTAAACGATTTAATCCTTCCGTGGATGATTGAGTGGAGGGGAAGCGGAAAAAAGCGGAAGCATTGTGATGTAGGTGCCCCATCCCTCAAAGGAGCACCAAAGTAGTATAAAATACATAACTTATGTAATTACAAAAGAGTTAATATTAGGGTCACAAAGTTTGCATAAATGAGAGAGAGTGTATAAATTTGAACATTATGAGCGATTTTTGCATTTGAATAAAGAACAGTTTAACTATATGCGATTAAGAATTTACAAAATGTTAAATTAAGAGTTTATGTAAGAGTGAATTTAAATAAGAATTGTGTAAAAGCTTAAATTTTTACTTTAATTTTAGGATCGACGAGTAAGCAGGACCAGGATTAGAAGCGGAAACAGAAGCTCCAACGGTTGTAGTAGCCGATTATCGGGTGCCCGGCTCAACCAAGGACAGAGCCGCCTTGTGTGGGCCGAGGAATCCGAGCCGTGAGGCGTTAATTTGTTTAGCGCCATGCGGATTAAATTCCGGATGCGATGGGAAAACGTGTAAGTTGCCGAAGCCAGAGTAATGGCCATAGCTGACCCAGGTGAGTTTAATTGCATGATGATGAGTAGGCATAAAGGATGGCTGCATGGATTTATTTTGCTCCGCTATGGATACTCCAAGTGTGGTGTCAGGTCCAGAGAGCAGGGCTCCATCAACGGGACCACGTCAGGTGGCGCAAGAATTTCCCAAGCGTGATGAAGGCAAGGAGGGTTGAGATTTTAATTTATTATTAAATTGTATGAGATGCGAAAAGTTATATTTATTTGAATTAGCATAATATTGTTTGATGGAGTTTGATGAATGTATTTATTAGAGTAATGAAATATTTATGTAATGTGAAGTGTAATTTATGAAGTTATTTTATTTGAGTATTAATTTATGAGTTATTTTATTGTGATGTGACGTGGATATGTAATGAAGCTATTATAATTAAGTATTAATTTGTGAATTTATGAGTTATTTTATTATGATGTGACGTGGGTATGTTGAGAACTGCTTATGTAGCTGGTTTACCATTTTTATGATGTTTTATGATAATGTTTTATTTAATTTTTTCAGCTCCATATAATGTTGGTTCCAGACACTGAGGAGATGCAGCAAAAGCGAAGCCAGAAAGTTGCCGAGATGGACCTCGAAGAGGAGACGGGAAAACCAGAACTCCAGGCAGAGGCTCCAGTTGAAACGATATTTGGCTTGTAGGCGAGGCGGAGATTTGACGAAAGTTTTTATATATTTATTTATTAAAGTAAATTTGAATATTTGTTATTATTTTAATTTAGTGAATTAATTGATTTGTATTGTTAGTTTGAATGGAATGCGAAAAGTTATTATTATTTGAATTGGCGTAAATATTGTTTGATAAAATGGAATTTAAAGAATATGTATATTTGTTAAATGTTTATGAAGTGTAAATGTAGTTTATTAATGTGATTTGATGAAGCTGCAGTTTAAGAATGATAATTTATGAGTTTACGAATTATTTATTTTGATGTGACATGAATATGTTTAGACTGTTGATGTGTGTGTAAATTAACAGTTTGTATATAGTAATTAGTAAAATACCAAATTGGTACTTGTAAAGTTTTATATTAATACTTTATTTATTTATTTATGTTTCAGCGCCATATAACGTTGACACTGAAGAAGGGCAACAGGTTTGGCGAAGTTTTGCTTCAGAGAGATGGATGCAGGTTCCAGGTACCAATGGGAGAGGCGTCGGCTGCAGTCACGACCTATGGCAGAAAAGATGGCAGCATGGATTTCTTTGCTCCGCTATGGATACTCCAGGTGTGGTGTCAGATCCAGAGAGCAAGGCTCCATCAACAGGACCGCATCAGGTGGCCCAAGAGTTTCCCAAGCGTGACGAAGGCAAGGAGGGTTAAAATTTTAATTTATTAGTTGATTTATATTGTTAATTTGTATGGTATGCGAGAAGTTATTATTATTTGAATTAGCGTAATATTGTATGAAAAATTGGAATTTGATGAATATGTGTATTTATTAGAGTAGTTAAATGTTTATATAGTGTAAAATGTAATTTAATGAAGCTATTATTTCTGAGTATTAATTTGTGAATTTATGAATTATTTTATTGTGATATGACGTGGATATGTAATGAGGCTATTATATGTAGATATTAATTTGTGAATTTATGAATTATTTTATTGTGATTTTATTGTGATGTGTCGTGAGTATGTTAAAGGACTTCTTATGTAGTTTGTTTACCATTTATATGTAGTTTTATGATAATATTTTATTTAATTTTTCCAGCTCCATATAATGATGGATCCGGATACTGAGGAGATGCAGCATACAAGACATGAGCAAAGCCAGAAAGTTGCCGAGATGGACCTCGAAGAAGAGACCAGAAAAACCAGTACTCCGGGCAAAGGCTCCAGATGAGACGATATTTGGGTTGTGGACGAGGCGAAGATTTGGCAAGGAGAAGATGGCGGCATATTTTCTTTGCTCCGTTAAGGATACTCCAGGTGTGGTGTCGGGTCCAGAGAGCAAGGCTCCATCAACGGGACCGCATCAGGTGGCCCAAGAATTTCCCAAGCGTGATGAAAGCAAGGAGGGTTAAGATTTTAATTTATTAGTTGATTTGTATTGTTAATTTGTATGGAATGCGAGAAGTTTTTATTATTTGAATTAGCGTAATATTGTATGATAAATTGGAATTTGATGAATATGTGTATTTATTAGAGTAGTTAAATATTTATATAATGTAAAATGTAATTTAATGAGGCTATTATTTCTGAATATTAATTTGTGAATTTATGAGTTATTTTATTGTGATGTGAAGTGGGTATGTAATGAAGCTATTATATTTGAATATCAATCTGTGAATTTATGAGTTATTTTATTGTGATTTTATTGTGATGTGACGTGGGTATGTAATGTAGCTATTATATTTAAATATTAATTTGTGAATTTATGAGTTATTTCATTGTGATGTGACGTGGGTATGTTAAAGGACTGCTTATGTGGTTTGTTTACCATTTATATGAAGTTTTATGATAATATCTTATTTAATTTTTCCAGCTCCATATAATGATGGTTCCGGGCACTGAGGATATGCAGCATACAAAGCATGAGCAAAGCCGGAAAGTTGCCGAGATGGACCTCGAAGAAGAGACGAGAAAACCAGAAATCCGGGCAGAGGCTCCAGATGAGACGATGTTTGGGTTGTGAACGAGGCGGAGATTTGGCAAGGAGAAGATGGCGGCATATTTTCTTCGCTCATACTGATTGCTCCGTTATGGATACTCCAGGTGTGGTGTCGGGTCCAGAGAGCAAGGCTCCATCCACAGGACCGCATCAGGTGGCCCAAGAATTTCCCAAGCGTGATGAAAGCAAGGAGGGTTAAGATTTTAATTTATTAGTTGATTTGTATTGTTAATTTGTATGGAATGCGAGAAGTTATTATTATTTGAATTAGCGTAATATTGTATGATAAATTGGAATTTGATGAATATGTGTGTTTATTAGAGTAGTTAAATGTTTATATAATGTAAAATGTAATTTAGTGAGGCTATTATTTCTGAATATTAATTTGTGAATTTATGAATTATTTTATTGTGATATGACGTGGGTATGTAATGAGGCTATTATATTTAGATATTAATTTGTGAATTTATGAATTATTTTATTGTGATTTTATTGTGATGTGTCGTGAGTATGTTAAAGGACTTCTTATGTAGTTTGTTTACCATTTATATGTAGTTTTATGATAATATTTTATTTAATTTTTCCAGCTCCATATAATGATGGATCCGGTCACTGAGGAGATGCAGCATACAAAACCTGAGCAAAGCCAGAAAGTTGCCGAGATGGACCTCGAAGAAGAGACGAGAAAACCAGTACTCCGGGCAGAGGCTCCAGATGAGACGATGTTTGGGTTGTGAACGAGGCGGAGATTTGGCAAGGAGAAGATGGCGGCATATTTTCTTCGCTCATACTTTTTTTTTCTTGGTTTCGGGTGCCCATTCGGATGGTTATCGCGGCATGTAACTCTTAGCTTGAGCTTTATCCGTCGGTTGCAGGAGAACAATCACGGGTTTAGTAACATGAGACCCACTTCTTCCCCAAAAGCCTGGTGTTAGGATCAGGTTTTGGAGTGCATCGGGTCAGCACGTGAGTATTTCAGGCAGCACTGGGAAGGCTAGAGGCCAGATCAGCCATACCGCCGCACTGATGCTTGGGCAGCAGAGCAGTGTTTTAGTATGGCTTCCTTGGTCTAACTATTTTTATTTTAATGCTTATTTCAGGTAGGGTAAATTTTTGGGTGTCACTGGTTATTTTGATTGGGTTAGTGGCATAGGAATGTGGCTCTAGGCCTCTCATTATGATTTATTTCAGATAGGTTGAGATTAGGCAATGGCCAGCAATCACTGAGTGTTAATAGTTGCTAGTTTTGCAACTGATTGTGTTCAGAGTTGAACGTAAGTATATTCAAAGTAAATATTTAATGTAGTCAGTTGTGTTTTTTAGGCATCAATGTTATTTATTTCAGTAATTCAGTTGGCTTATTACAGTATTCATTTAGATTATTTCATTTTTCACTAGGACTTAGTCCTTTGTTTAATACGACTAACTTGCATATTTCAGCCTTTTAAGACCAAAGTACACAAGTGGTAATAATGTATTAGTGTAAGGGAAATAAGGCGGAAGGGAGGAGCTATCTCTTTGAGAAACTCTGTCCCGTAGGCCAGAGTTTCTCAAAGGAATTGTTAGTTAGTTTAAAAAATGCTATCCGCTAGTGTTCTATACCTCACATGGGCTAGGAGCAACAGCAGGTTAGCATTTGGCAGCACAGGATTTATTTCAGATGGAAGGGTGACTCTAAAAGAGTTCTATTGTTTATACTGGGAATTTCTCAGTTAGGAGGTTTTTATATAGGTTTTTAGGAGTGTGGGAGGGGGGAGGGGGGGGGGGGGGGAAGGGTGCATAAGTGCGGATAACCGCATGCATGTTGTATTCCTATCCGTAAGAGTCAAGACCACTACAACACAAACACATGTTGCAGCATTAGTAATCATGACTCTGACCAATTATATTTCAAAACATTTAAATGGATTTTAGACAGACAGTTCACTGCATTGTAAACATACAGTGGGTAAATATAATGTAAATATCAGAGAAAAATAAGCGGACAACGGACACGCGACAAAGTGATAAAGGACAGAGTGAAGGAAAGTATATTAACGGACGCTATATAAATGACGCTGTCGCCCTTGTTGCCAACGCCAGCCAAGCCAATGCCAATTTCAGTGTATGTATATGTATATGATTTTTTATATACATATGTATTATTAATTTATTTAAATGAACAAAATTCCCTATTTTATTTATTAAAATTCTTTAGCTATGGCAGATGGTAAGTATAATTGATTTAATTTTGATTTATTTCAGCTAATATGTATGCGCATTATTATATTTATATATATGCATGTATGTATGAGTGTGTGTATGCATGCAGACCGGCAGGACAGCCGGCTCGACACACATACACACACACACACACACAATTTAACAATGGAAAAATATTAATTAAACAATTTAAGTCAGAACAGACTCACCGATATAATTGAGAAGCAGTAATTAATTTAATAATTCACTGCTAGAAATATTCAAATATTTATTAAACTATATTTATTTCGCAAATTTGCGACACATTAACACATTGGCATATTGACATTATTGTCGTTGCATATATTTATGAACACTATTAATTATATTATTTATATTTGTTTGGCACTGGCAGCCCAATTATATATTACATTTGAAGCGCGCGCGGAGCTGATGCGTTTTTTTTTTTTTTTTTTCTTGGTTTCGGGTGCCCATTCGGATGGTTATCGCGGCATGTAACTCTTAGCTTGAGCTTTATCCGTCGGTTGCAGGAGAACAATCACGGGTTTAGTAACATGAGACCCACTTCTTCCCCAAAAGCCTGTTGTTAGGATCAGGTTTTGGAGTGCATCGGGTCAGCACGTGAGTATTTCAGGCAGCACTGGGAAGGCTAGAGGCCAGATCAGCCATACCGCCGCACTGATGCTTGGGCAGCAGAGCAGTGTTTTAGTATGGCTTCCTTGGTCTAACTATTTTTATTATTAGGCTTATTTCAGGTAGGGTGGATAAATTGGTGTCACTGGTTATTTGAATATGGGTTAGTGGCATAGGAAGGTGACTCTAGGCCTCTCAATCTGATTTATTTCAGGTAGGTATAGTATTGGCCAAAGGCCAGAAATCACTGTATTTTAGTGGCTGCTAGATTAGCAACTGACTGTGTTCAGAGTTAGTCATAAGAGTATTCAAAGTAATAGATTGATGTAATCAGTTGGATTTTTAGGCATCGATGGATGTTTATTTCAGAATTCAGATAGCTTATTTCAATATTCGTAGGATTTATTTCATTTATCACTAGGACTTAGTCCTTTGTTTAATACAACCAGCTTGCATGTTTCAGTCTTTTTAGACCAAAGTACACAAGTGGTTATGGTATATTAGTGTAAGGGAAATAAGGCAGAAAAGGAGCTATCTCTTTGAGAAACTATGTCCCGTAGGCCAGAGTTTATCAAAGGATTTGTTAGTTAGTATAAAAGTGCTATCTGCTAGTGTCCCATACCTCATATGGGCTAGGAGCAACAGCAAGTTAGCATTTGGCAGCACAGGATTTTTTTCAGGTGGAAGGGTGACTCTAAAAGAGTTCTATTGTTTATACTGAGAATTTCTCAGTTAGGGGGGTTTTTAACTAGGTTTATAGGAGTGGGGGAGGGGGGTGCAAAGGTTTATTTTGCATGCACGCAGGCATGTATGTTGCTTATTATCTATGAGAGTCATGATTGCCACAACATAAGCATATGTTGAGCTTAAGGCGATCATGGCACTATTAAGTACAATTTTAATTTTTACAAAAGATTTAAAAAAAAAAAAAACTACTCTTAGTTTTACTAGTTCTTAATGCTACTCTTAGAATTATTGAAGCAGCATTAGTGGGGAGGGATGGGCCTCCTGGCGCCCCAGTCCAGTCCGGACGACAGATCCAGTGCAGCGATACCCCACTCTACCGGCGAATCCCTCTCCTAACAGGAGTTGTTGGGGTTAGAGGACCTCCACCGGCCCGCCCCTTCTGGAAAGGCATGTTTGGGTTGCTCTGTGGTGGTGGCTTGGCAGGACCCAACAGTGCCACTTCTCGTCCACTGACGACCTCCTCTGTAGCAGTCCTCCGATCAGGGGTCATGACACTTCCTAGGAGCACAAATCCAGGAACAAATAGCGGCATTAGGTCCGATAGAGCAGTATTTGCCAAGTTTATTTAGATTATTTAACTCTGTGGGAGAAAGAATATTTAGTTCGGGTATTTATAAGTAATTAATATAGTTAGTATTTTGTATTATTTGCACCTGAAAGACTCAGCGCAATTGGATTTGTTATTTCAGTGTTAATGAGTACACCTTGGGGCAGGTGGATAAAATGAGGGTCTCTATTATTTTATTACTTTGAAATTTTAATAGTTGTAAGATGTTTATTCTTTTCAGATTCGGAATCTTGCTTCTACAGTGCAGTCCACCCAAGAGGCGACAGGATTAATTGAGAATGTTAAGTGTATTTACACGAGAGATTCGCACCAGGGCATCCATGTTCAGAGCGTGTGCTCATTGCATGGAAGCCTCAGTTTTAGTATAGCCAAGGGCTAATTTTCGTCATAGGCATGTTACCCCGACACGAATATATGCATTCAGAATCACTCCGCCGCGTCTTGAGAGGGCTACTAATAGAAAATTTGACTGCAGAGAAAATTAAGCTTTTGTACTTTTGTTGCTATTAATTGTTAAAAAGGATAACTACATTCTATAATTTAGGTACAGTGTAACCTCAAAATCAAAATAATTGAGATTTGAAGTGCAATTGTTATTTTAGATTAATAAAGGGAGTCAGAGTGACTCCTGGAGAAGTTGCACAAAAGCAGATTTAATTGAATTGTTACTTTATAAGGCTAGTTAGGTTGTGAGTACTGAAAGAGGTATTTGGATACAGAGTAATCTTTTGTGCTTATTTAATATTGGTGTGTTTTAACTTTAATTTAATCATTTAGTTTCATATTTAGATGCCATAGAAAGTAATAGTGTAATTGTATAATTATAAGGTGTATTTTTGTTTGGATTAAATTATGGAATTTAAATTCCTGAAGGCATATTACAAAAATAGATTTAATTAAATTATTGTTTTATGAATTAATAAATTGTGTGTACTCATTACACATGACCGTGTCTTAATTAGTTTATTAGTGAAATAAAAGTAGTTATAATTATTTAGCATAAAAGAGTGAGTGGAATTTTGGAGGCATCCTTCTGGAGTAGTTTTCCGATTCAGACTTATGACGTTGTATTAGAGCATTCAGCTAGTAATAAGTAGCAGCATTAGGTCAGTTGGAGTCCATGAATACCATGTTTATTCCCATGAGTGAGCTCTGTGGGATGGGGGGAAAGAATAGTTAGTTTGGGTATTTATAAGTTGTTTTATATAGTTAGTATTTTATAATTTGCACCTGAAAGACACAGTGCAATCGGATTTTTTATTGCAGTGTTAATGAGTACACTTTGGGGCAGGTGGACCGAATGAGAGTCTCTATTGATTTATTAAATTGAAGATTTTGATGATTGTAAGATATTTATTCCTATTAAATTCAGGATCTTGCTGTTGTAGTGTAGTCCACCCAAGAGGCGACTGAATTGATTGAGAATGTTAAGTATATTTACACGACAGATACGCGCCAGGGCATCCATGTTCAGAGCGTGTGCTCATTGCATGGAAGCCTCAGTTTTAGTATAGCCAAGGGCTAATTTTCGTCATAGGCATGTTACCCCGACACGAATATATGCATTCAGGATCACTCCATCGCGTCTTGAGAGGGCTACTAATAGAAATTATTTGAATGCAGAGAAAATTAAGCTTTTGTACCCTTGTTGCTACTAATTGTTGAAAACAATAACTTCATTCTATATTTTAGGTACAATGTAACCTCAAAATAATAATAATTGAGATTTGAAGTGCGATTATTATTTTAATTAATAAAGGGAGTCAGAGTGACTCCTGGAGAAGTTGCACAAAAGCAGATTTAATTGAATTGTTACTTTATAAGGCTAGTTAGGTTGTGAGTACTGAAAGAGGTATTTGGATACAGAGTAATCTTTTGTGCTTATTTAATATTGGTGCGTTTTAATTTTAATTCAATCATTTAGCTTCATATTTAGATGCCATTGGAAGTAATAGTATAATTGTACAATTATAAGGTGTATTTTTGTTTGGATTAAATTAAGGAATTTAAATTCCCGAAGGCACAGCACAAAAACAGATTTAATTAAATTATTGTTTTATGAATTAATAAATTGTGTGTACTCATTACACATGACCGTGTCTTAATTAGTTTATTAGTGAATTAAAAGTAGTTATAATTATTTAGCATAAAAGAGTGAGTGGAATTTTGGAGGCATCCTTCTGGAGTAGTATTCCGATTCGGAGTTATGACGTTGTATTAGAGCATTCAGCTAGTAATAGGTAGCAGCATTAGGTCAGATGGAGTCCATGAATACCATGTTTATTCCCATGAGTGAGCTCTGTGGGATGAGGAGAAAGAATAATTAGTTTGGGTATTTATAAGTTGTTTTATATAGTTAGTATTTTGTATTATTTGCACCTGAAAGACAAAGTGCAATCGGATTTTTTATTGCAGTGTTAATGAGTACACTTTGGGGCAGGTGGACCGAATGAGAGTCTCTATAGATTTATTACATTGAAGATTTTGATGATTGCAAGATATTTATTCCTATTAAATTCAGGATCTTGCTGTTGTAGTGTAGTCCACCCAAGAGGCGACAGAATTAATTGAGAGTGTTAAGTATTTTTACACAACAGATGCGTGCCAGGGCATCCATGTTCAGAGCGTGTGCTCATTGCATGGAAGCCTCAGTTTTAGTATAGCCAAGGGCTAATTATCGTCATAGGCATGTAACCCCGACACGAATATGCGCATTCAGGTTCACTCCGTCGCGTCCTGAGTGGGCTACTAATAGAACTTATTTGGATGCAGAGAAATTGAGGTTTTGTACTTTTGTTGCTATTAATTGCTAAAAAGAATAATTACATTCTATAATTTAGGTACAGTGTAACCTCTAAAACAAAATAATTGAGATTTGAAGTGCAATTATTATTTTAGATTGATAAAGGGAGACAGAGTGACTCCTGGAGAAGTTGCACAAAAGCAGATTTAATTGAAGTGTTACTTTATAAGGCTAGTTAGGTTGTGAGTACTGAAAGAGGTATTTGGATACAGAGTAATCTTTTGTGCTTATTTAATATTGGTGTGTTTTAATTTTAATTTAATCATTTAGTTTCATATTTAGATGCCATAGAAAGTAATAGTATAATTGTATAATTATAAGGTGTATTTTTGTTTGGATTAAATTAAGGAATTTAAATTCCTGAAGGCATAGTACAAAAACAGATTTAATAAATTATTGTTTTATGAATTAATAAATTGTGTGTACTCATTACACATGACCGTGTCTTAATTAGTTTATTAGTGAATTAAAAGTAGTTATAATTATTTAGCATAAAAGAGTGAGTGGAATTTTGGAGGCATCCTTCTGGAGTAGTATTCCGATTCGGAGTTATGACGTTGTATTAGAGCATTCAGCTAGTAATAGGTAGCAGCATTAGGTCAGATGGAGTCCATGAATACCATGTTTATTCCCATGAGTGAGCTCTGTGGGATGGGGGGAAAGAATAATTAGTTCGGGTATTTATAAGTTGTTTTATATAGTTAGTATTTTGTTTTATTTGCACCTGAAAGACACAGTGCAATCGGATTTTTATTGCAGTGTTAATGAGAACACTTTGGGGCAGGTGGATCAAATGAGGGTCTCTATTATTTTATTACTTTGAAATTTTAATAGTTGTAAGATGTTTATTCTTTTCAGACTCGGAATCTTGCCTCTACAGTGCAGTCCACCCAAGAGGCGACAGGATTAATTGAGAATGTTAAGTATATTTACACGACAGATTCGCACCAGGGCATCCAAGTTCAGAGCGTGTGCTCATTGCATGGAAGCCTCAGTTTAAGTATAGCCAAGGGCTAATTTTCATCATAGGCATGTTACCCCGACACGAATATATGCATTCAGGATCACTCCGTCGCGTCTTGAGAGGGCTACTAATAGAAATTATTTGAATGCAGAGAAAATTAAGCTTTTGTACTTTTGTTGCTATTAATTGTTAAAAGAATAACTACATTCTATAATTTAGGTACAGTGTAACCTCAAAATCAAAATAATTGAGATTTGAAGTGCAATTGTTTTTTAGATTAATAAAGGGAGTCAGAGTGACTCCTGGAGAAGTTGCACAAAAGAAGATTTATTTGAATTGTTACTTTATAAGGCTAGTTAGGTTGTGAGTACTGAAAGAGGTATTTGGATACAGAGTAATCTTTTGTGCTTATTTAATATTGGTGTGTTTTAATTTTAATTTAATCATTTAGTTTCATATTTAGATGCCATAGAAAGTAATAGTGTAATTGTATAATTATAAGGTGTATTTTTGTTTGGATTAAATTAAGGAATTTAAATTCCTGAAGGCATATTACAAAAATAATTTAATTAAATTATTGTTTTATGAATTAATAAATTGTGTGTACTCATTACACATGACCGTGTCTTAATTAGTTTATTAGTGAAGTAAAAGTAGTTATAATTATTTAGCATAAAAGAGTGAGTGGAATTTTGGAGGCATCCTTCTGGAGTAGTTTTCCGATTCAGACTTATGACGTTGTATTAGAGCATTCAGCTAGTAATAAGTAGCAGCATTAGGTCAGTTGGAGTCCATGAATACCATGTTTATTCCCATGAGTGAGCTCTGTGGGATGGGGAGAAAGAATAATTAGTTTGGGTATTTATAAGTTGTTTTATATAGTTAGTATTTTGTATAATTTGCACCTGAAAGACACAGTGCAATCGGATTTTTTATTGCAGTGTTAATGAGTACACTTTGGGGCAGGTGGACCAATGAGAGTCTCTATTGATTTATTAAATTGAAGATTTTGATGATTGTAAGATATTTATTCCTATTAAATTCAGGATCTTGCTGTTGTAGTGTAGTCCACCCAAGAGGCGACTGAATTGATTGAGAATGTTAAGTATATTTACACGACAGATACGCGCCAGGGCATCCATGTTCAGAGCGTGTGCTCATTGCATGGAAGCCTCAGTTTTAGTATTTTTTTTTTTTTTCTTGGTTTCGGGTGCCCATTCGGATGGTTATCGCGGCATGTAACTCTTAGCTTGAGCTTTATCCGTCGGTTGCAGGAGAACAATCACGGGTTTAGTAACATGAGACCCACTTCTTCCCCAAAAGCCTGGTGTTAGGATCAGGTTTTGGAGTGCATCGGGTCAGCACGTGAGTATTTCAGGCAGCACTGGGAAGGCTAGAGGCCAGATCAGCCATACCGCCGCACTGATGCTTGGGCAGCAGAGCAGTGTTTTAGTATGGCTTCCTTGGTCTAACTATTTTTATTTTAATGCTTATTTCAGGTAGGGTAAATTTTTGGGTGTCACTGGTTATTTTGATTGGGTTAGTGGCATAGGAATGTGGCTCTAGGCCTCTCATTATGATTTATTTCAGATAGGTTGAGATTAGGCAATGGCCAGCAATCACTGAGTGTTAATAGTTGCTAGTTTTGCAACTGATTGTGTTCAGAGTTGGACGTAAGTATATTCAAAGTAAATATTTAATGTAGTCAGTTGTGTTTTTTAGGCATCAATGTTATTTATTTCAGTAATTCAGTTGGCTTATTACAGTATTCATTTAGATTATTTCATTTTTCACTAGGACTTAGTCCTTTGTTTAATACGACTAACTTGCATATTTCAGCCTTTTAAGACCAAAGTACACAAGTGGTAATAATGTATTAGTGTAAGGGAAATAAGGCGGAAGGGAGGAGCTATCTCTATGAGAAACTCTGTCCCGTAGGCCAGAGTTTCTCAAAGGAATTGTTAGTTATTTTAAAAAATGCTATCCGCTAGTGTTCTATACCTCACATGGGCTAGGAGCAACAGCAGGTTAGCATTTGGCAGCACAGGATTTATTTCAGATGGAAGGGTGACTCTAAAAGAGTTCTATTGTTTATACTGGGAATTTCTCAGTTAGGAGGTTTTTATATAGGTTTTTAGGAGTGTGGTAGGGGGGAGGGGGGGGGGGAAGGGTGCATAAGTGCGGATAACCGCATGCATGTTGTATTCCTATCCGTAAGAGTCAAGACCACTACAACACAAACACATGTTGCAGCATTAGTAATCATGACTCTGACCAATTATATTTCAAAACATTTAAATGGATTTTAGACAGACAGTTCACTGCATTGTAAACATACAGTGGGTAAATATAATGTAAATATCAGAGAAAAATAAGCGGACAACGGACACGCGACAAAGTGATAAAGGACAGAGTGAAGGAAAGTATATTAACGGACGCTATATAAATGACGCTGTCGCCCTTGTTGCCAACGCCAGCCAAGCCAATGCCAATTTCAGTGTATGTATATGTATATGATTTTTTATATACATATGTATTATTAATTTATTTAAATGAACAAAATTCCCTATTTTATTTATTAAAATTCTTTAGCTATGGCAGATGGTAAGTATAATTGATTTAATTTTGATTTATTTCAGCTAATATGTATGCGCATTATTATATTTATATATATGCATGTATGTATGAGTGTGTGTATGCATGCAGACCGGCAGGACAGCCGGCTCGACACACACATACACACACACACACAATTTAACAATGGAAAAATATTAATTAAACAATTTAAGTCAGAACAGACTCAACGATATAATTGAGAAGCAGTAATTAATTTAATAATTCACTGCTAGAAATATTCAAATATTTATTAAACTGTATTTATTTCGCAAATTTGCGACACATTAACACATTGGCATATTGACATTATTGTCGTTGCATATATTTATGAACACTATTAATTATATTATTTATATTTGTTTGGCACTGGCAGCCCAATTATATATTACATTTGAAGCGCGCGCGGAGCTGATGCGTGTTTAAACATATGGGAGAGCTAATTGAGACTGATTTTAATAAATGAGAAACAAAAGGAATGTAGCAGAGGCAAAGGCAAAGGCAGAGGCAGAGGCAGAGGCAGAGAGCAGCAGCAGCAGCATCAGCAGCAGCAGCAGAGAGCATATTTCTATTATGAGGGACTGAAATAGCTGAAAGAATGTATGCGCTATTGGTGTGAGCAGGTAAAAAGACAAACAAAACAAAACCATAATGAAGAGATCGTTTTTTAATATGCTTGAATATGTGTAATGGTAGACATCAGTATAAATGGTGTGTGCTGCAATTGCCGATTACTGCATTGTAAACATACAGTGGGTAAATATAATGTAAATATCAGAGAAAAATAAGCGGACAACGGACACGCGACAAAGTGATAAAGGACAGAGTGAAGGAAAGTATATTAACGGACGCTATATAAATGACGCTGTCGCCCTTGTTGCCAACGCCAGCCAAGCCAATGCCAATTTCAGTGTATGTATATGTATATGATTTTTTATATACATATGTATTATTAATTTATTTAAATGAACAAAATTCCCTATTTTATTTATTAAAATTCTTTAGCTATGGCAGATGGTAAGTATAATTGATTTAATTTTGATTTATTTCAGCTAATATGTATGCGCATTATTATATTTATATATATGCATGTATGTATGAGTGTGTGTATGCATGCAGACCGGCAGGACAGCCGGCTCGACACACATACACACACACACACACACACAATTTAACAATGGAAAAATATTAATTAAACAATTTAAGTCAGAACAGACTCACCGATATAATTGAGAAGCAGTAATTAATTTAATAATTCACTGCTAGAAATATTCAAATATTTATTAAACTGTATTTATTTCGCAAATTTGCGACACATTAACACATTGGCATATTGACATTATTGTCGTTGCATATATTTATGAACACTATTAATTATATTATTTATATTTGTTTGGCACTGGCAGCCCAATTATATATTACATTTGAAGCGCGCGCGGAGCTGATGCGTGTTTAAACATATGGGAGAGCTAATTGAGACTGATTTTAATAAATGAGAAACAAAAGGAATGTAGCAGAGGCAAAGGCAAAGGCAGAGGCAGAGGCAGAGGCAGAGAGCAGCAGCAGCAGCATCAGCAGCAGCAGCAGAGAGCATATTTCTATTATGAGGGACTGAAATAGCTGAAAGAATGTATGCGCTATTGGTGTGAGCAGGTAAAAAGACAAACAAAACAAAACCATAATGAAGAGATCGTTTTTTAATATGCTTGAATATGTGTAATGGTAGACATCAGTATAAATGGTGTGTGCTGCAATTGCCGATTACTGCATTGTAAACATACAGTGGGTAAATATAATGTAAATATCAGAGAAAAATAAGCGGACAACGGACACGCGACAAAGTGATAAAGGACAGAGTGAAGGAAAGTATATTAACGGACGCTATATAAATGACGCTGTCGCCCTTGTTGCCAACGCCAGCCAAGCCAATGCCAATTTCAGTGTATGTATATGTATATGATTTTTTATATACATATGTATTATTAATTTATTTAAATGAACAAAATTCCCTATTTTATTTATTAAAATTCTTTAGCTATGGCAGATGGTAAGTATAATTGATTTAATTTTGATTTATTTCAGCTAATATGTATGCGCATTATTATATTTATATATATGCATGTATGTATGAGTGTGTGTATGCATGCAGACCGGCAGGACAGCCGGCTCGACACACATACACACACACACACACACAATTTAACAATGGAAAAATATTAATTAAACAATTTAAGTCAGAACAGACTCACCGATATAATTGAGAAGCAGTAATTAATTTAATAATTCACTGCTAGAAATATTCAAATATTTATTAAACTGTATTTATTTCGCAAATTTGCGACACATTAACACATTGGCATATTGACATTATTGTCGTTGCATATATTTATGAACACTATTAATTATATTATTTATATTTGTTTGGCACTGGCAGCCCAATTATATATTACATTTGAAGCGCGCGCGGAGCTGATGCGTGTTTAAACATATGGGAGAGCTAATTGAGACTGATTTTAATAAATGAGAACCAAAAGGAATGTAGCAGAGGCAAAGGCAAAGGCAGAGGCAGAGAGCAGCAGCAGCAGCATCAGCAGCAGCAGCAGAGAGCATATTTCTATTATGAGGGACTGAAATAGCTGAAAGAATGTATGCGCTATTGGTGTGAGCAGGTAAAAAGACAAACAAAACAAAACCATAATGAAGAGATCGTTTTTTAATATGCTTGAATATGTGTAATGGTAGACATCAGTATAAATGGTGTGTGCTGCAATTGCCGATTACTGCATTGTAAACATACAGTGGGTAAATATAATGTAAATATCAGAGAAAAATAAGCGGACAACGGACACGCGACAAAGTGATAAAGGACAGAGTGAAGGAAAGTATATTAACGGACGCTATATAAATGACGCTGTCGCCCTTGTTGCCAACGCCAGCCAAGCCAATGCCAATTTCAGTGTATGTATATGTATATGATTTTTTATATACATATGTATTATTAATTTATTTAAATGAACAAAATTCCCTATTTTATTTATTAAAATTCTTTAGCTATGGCAGATGGTAAGTATAATTGATTTAATTTTGATTTATTTCAGCTAATATGTATGCGCATTATTATATTTATATATATGCATGTATGTATGAGTGTGTGTATGCATGCAGACCGGCAGGACAGCCGGCTCGACACACATACACACACACACACACACAATTTAACAATGGAAAAATATTAATTAAACAATTTAAGTCAGAACAGACTCACCGATATAATTGAGAAGCAGTAATTAATTTAATAATTCACTGCTAGAAATATTCAAATATTTATTAAACTGTATTTATTTCGCAAATTTGCGACACATTAACACATTGGCATATTGACATTATTGTCGTTGCATATATTTATGAACACTATTAATTATATTATTTATATTTGTTTGGCACTGGCAGCCCAATTATATATTACATTTGAAGCGCGCGCGGAGCTGATGCGTGTTTAATTTTTTTTTTTTTTTTTTTTTTTTTTTCTTGGTTTCGGGTGCCCATTCGGATGGTTATCGCGGCATGTAACTCTTAGCTTGAGCTTTATCCGTCGGTTGCAGGAGAACAATCACGGGTTTAGTAACATGAGACCCACTTCTTCCCCAAAAGCCTGTTGTTAGGATCAGGTTTTGGAGTGCATCGGGTCAGCACGTGAGTATTTCAGGCAGCACTGGGAAGGCTAGAGGCCAGATCAGCCATACCGCCGCACTGATGCTTGGGCAGCAGAGCAGTGTTTTAGTATGGCTTCCTTGGTCTAACTATTTTTATTATTAGGCTTATTTCAGGTAGGGTGGATAAATTGGTGTCACTGGTTATTTGAATATGGGTTAGTGGCATAGGAAGGTGACTCTAGGCCTCTCAATCTGATTTATTTCAGGTAGGTATAGTATTGGCCAAAGGCCAGAAATCACTGTATTTTAGTGGCTGCTAGATTAGCAACTGACTGTGTTCAGAGTTAGTCATAAGAGTATTCAAAGTAATAGATTGATGTAATCAGTTGGATTTTTAGGCATCGATGGATGTTTATTTCAGAATTCAGATAGCTTATTTCAATATTCGTAGGATTTATTTCATTTATCACTAGGACTTAGTCCTTTGTTTAATACAACCAGCTTGCATGTTTCAGTCTTTTTAGACCAAAGTACACAAGTGGTTATGGTATATTAGTGTAAGGGAAATAAGGCAGAAAAGGAGCTATCTCTTTGAGAAACTATGTCCCGTAGGCCAGAGTTTATCAAAGGATTTGTTAGTTAGTATAAAAGTGCTATCTGCTAGTGTCCCATACCTCATATGGGCTAGGAGCAACAGCAAGTTAGCATTTGGCAGCACAGGATTTTTTTCAGGTGGAAGGGTGACTCTAAAAGAGTTCTATTGTTTATACTGAGAATTTCTCAGTTAGGGGGGGTTTTTAACTAGGTTTATAGGAGTGGGGGAGGGGGGTGCAAAGGTTTATTTTGCATGCACGCAGGCATGTATGTTGCTTATTATCTATGAGAGTCATGATTGCCACAACATAAGCATATGTTGAGCTTAAGGCGATCATGGCACTATTAAGTACAATTTTAATTTTTACAAAAGATTTAAAAAAAAAAAACTACTCTTAGTTTTACTAGTTCTTAATGCTACTCTTAGAATTATTGAAGCAGCATTAGTGGGGAGGGATGGGCCTCCTGGCGCCCCAGTCCAGTCCGGACGACAGATCCAGTGCAGCGATACCCCACTCTACCGGCGAATCCCTCTCCTAACAGGAGTTGTTGGGGTTAGAGGACCTCCACCGGCCCGCCCCTTCTGGAAAGGCATGTTTGGGTTGCTCTGTGGTGGTGGCTTGGCAGGACCCAACAGTGCCACTTCTCGTCCACTGACGACCCTCCTCTGTAGCAGTCCTCCGATCAGGGGTCATGACACTTCCTAGGAGCACAAATCCAGGAACAAATAGCGGCATTAGGTCCGATAGAGCAGTATTTGCCAAGTTTATTTAGATTATTTAACTCTGTGGGAGAAAGAATATTTAGTTCGGGTATTTATAAGTAATTAATATAGTTAGTATTTTGTATTATTTGCACCTGAAAGACTCAGCGCAATTGGATTTGTTATTTCAGTGTTAATGAGTACACCTTGGGGCAGGTGGATAAAATGAGGGTCTCTATTATTTTATTACTTTGAAATTTTAATAGTTGTAAGATGTTTATTCTTTTCAGATTCGGAATCTTGCTTCTACAGTGCAGTCCACCCAAGAGGCGACAGGATTAATTGAGAATGTTAAGTGTATTTACACGAGAGATTCGCACCAGGGCATCCATGTTCAGAGCGTGTGCTCATTGCATGGAAGCCTCAGTTTTAGTATAGCCAAGGGCTAATTTTCGTCATAGGCATGTTACCCCGACACGAATATATGCATTCAGAATCACTCCGCCGCGTCTTGAGAGGGCTACTAATAGAAAATATTTGACTGCAGAGAAAATTAAGCTTTTGTACTTTTGTTGCTATTAATTGTTAAAAAGGATAACTACATTCTATAATTTAGGTACAGTGTAACCTCAAAATCAAAATAATTGAGATTTGAAGTGCAATTGTTATTTTAGATTAATAAAGGGAGTCAGAGTGACTCCTGGAGAAGTTGCACAAAAGCAGATTTAATTGAATTGTTACTTTATAAGGCTAGTTAGGTTGTGAGTACTGAAAGAGGTATTTGGATACAGAGTAATCTTTTGTGCTTATTTAATATTGGTGTGTTTTAACTTTAATTTAATCATTTAGTTTCATATTTAGATGCCATAGAAAGTAATAGTGTAATTGTATAATTATAAGGTGTATTTTTGTTTGGATTAAATTATGGAATTTAAATTCCTGAAGGCATATTACAAAAATAGATTTAATTAAATTATTGTTTTATGAATTAATAAATTGTGTGTACTCATTACACATGACCGTGTCTTAATTAGTTTATTAGTGAAATAAAAGTAGTTATAATTATTTAGCATAAAAGAGTGAGTGGAATTTTGGAGGCATCCTTCTGGAGTAGTTTTCCGATTCAGACTTATGACGTTGTATTAGAGCATTCAGCTAGTAATAAGTAGCAGCATTAGGTCAGTTGGAGTCCATGAATACCATGTTTATTCCCATGAGTGAGCTCTGTGGGATGGGGGGAAAGAATAGTTAGTTTGGGTATTTATAAGTTGTTTTATATAGTTAGTATTTTATAATTTGCACCTGAAAGACACAGTGCAATCGGATTTTTTATTGCAGTGTTAATGAGTACACTTTGGGGCAGGTGGACCGAATGAGAGTCTCTATTGATTTATTAAATTGAAGATTTTGATGATTGTAAGATATTTATTCCTATTAAATTCAGGATCTTGCTGTTGTAGTGTAGTCCACCCAAGAGGCGACTGAATTGATTGAGAATGTTAAGTATATTTACACGACAGATACGCGCCAGGGCATCCATGTTCAGAGCGTGTGCTCATTGCATGGAAGCCTCAGTTTTAGTATAGCCAAGGGCTAATTTTCGTCATAGGCATGTTACCCCGACACGAATATATGCATTCAGGATCACTCCATCGCGTCTTGAGAGGGCTACTAATAGAAATTATTTGAATGCAGAGAAAATTAAGCTTTTGTACCCTTGTTGCTACTAATTGTTGAAAACAATAACTTCATTCTATATTTTAGGTACAATGTAACCTCAAAATAATAATAATTGAGATTTGAAGTGCGATTATTATTTTAATTAATAAAGGGAGTCAGAGTGACTCCTGGAGAAGTTGCACAAAAGCAGATTTAATTGAATTGTTACTTTATAAGGCTAGTTAGGTTGTGAGTACTGAAAGAGGTATTTGGATACAGAGTAATCTTTTGTGCTTATTTAATATTGGTGCGTTTTAATTTTAATTCAATCATTTAGCTTCATATTTAGATGCCATTGGAAGTAATAGTATAATTGTACAATTATAAGGTGTATTTTTGTTTGGATTAAATTAAGGAATTTAAATTCCCGAAGGCACAGCACAAAAAACAGATTTAATTAAATTATTGTTTTATGAATTAATAAATTGTGTGTACTCATTACACATGACCGTGTCTTAATTAGTTTATTAGTGAATTAAAAGTAGTTATAATTATTTAGCATAAAAGAGTGAGTGGAATTTTGGAGGCATCCTTCTGGAGTAGTATTCCGATTCGGAGTTATGACGTTGTATTAGAGCATTCAGCTAGTAATAGGTAGCAGCATTAGGTCAGATGGAGTCCATGAATACCATGTTTATTCCCATGAGTGAGCTCTGTGGGATGAGGAGAAAGAATAATTAGTTTGGGTATTTATAAGTTGTTTTATATAGTTAGTATTTTGTATTATTTGCACCTGAAAGACAAAGTGCAATCGGATTTTTTATTGCAGTGTTAATGAGTACACTTTGGGGCAGGTGGACCGAATGAGAGTCTCTATAGATTTATTACATTGAAGATTTTGATGATTGCAAGATATTTATTCCTATTAAATTCAGGATCTTGCTGTTGTAGTGTAGTCCACCCAAGAGGCGACAGAATTAATTGAGAGTGTTAAGTATTTTTACACAACAGATGCGTGCCAGGGCATCCATGTTCAGAGCGTGTGCTCATTGCATGGAAGCCTCAGTTTTAGTATAGCCAAGGGCTAATTATCGTCATAGGCATGTAACCCCGACACGAATATGCGCATTCAGGTTCACTCCGTCGCGTCCTGAGTGGGCTACTAATAGAACTTATTTGGATGCAGAGAAATTGAGGTTTTGTACTTTTGTTGCTATTAATTGCTAAAAAGAATAATTACATTCTATAATTTAGGTACAGTGTAACCTCTAAAACAAAATAATTGAGATTTGAAGTGCAATTATTATTTTAGATTGATAAAGGGAGACAGAGTGACTCCTGGAGAAGTTGCACAAAAGCAGATTTAATTGAAGTGTTACTTTATAAGGCTAGTTAGGTTGTGAGTACTGAAAGAGGTATTTGGATACAGAGTAATCTTTTGTGCTTATTTAATATTGGTGTGTTTTAATTTTAATTTAATCATTTAGTTTCATATTTAGATGCCATAGAAAGTAATAGTATAATTGTATAATTATAAGGTGTATTTTTGTTTGGATTAAATTAAGGAATTTAAATTCCTGAAGGCATATTACAAAAATAATTTAATTAAATTATTGTTTTATGAATTAATAAATTGTGTGTACTCATTACACATGACCGTGTCTTAATTAGTTTATTAGTGAAGTAAAAGTAGTTATAATTATTTAGCATAAAAGAGTGAGTGGAATTTTGGAGGCATCCTTCTGGAGTAGTTTTCCGATTCAGACTTATGACGTTGTATTAGAGCATTCAGCTAGTAATAAGTAGCAGCATTAGGTCAGTTGGAGTCCATGAATACCATGTTTATTCCCATGAGTGAGCTCTGTGGGATGGGGAGAAAGAATAATTAGTTTGGGTATTTATAAGTTGTTTTATATAGTTAGTATTTTGTATAATTTGCACCTGAAAGACACAGTGCAATCGGATTTTTTATTGCAGTGTTAATGAGTACCACTTTGGGGCAGGTGGACCAATGAGAGTCTCTATTGATTTATTAAATTGAAGATTTTGATGATTGTAAGATATTTATTCCTATTAAATTCAGGATCTTGCTGTTGTAGTGTAGTCCACCCAAGAGGCGACTGAATTGATTGAGAATGTTAAGTATATTTACACGACAGATACGCGCCAGGGCATCCATGTTCAGAGCGTGTGCTCATTGCATGGAAGCCTCAGTTTTAGTATTTTTTTTTTTTTTTTTTTTTTTCTTGGTTTCGGGTGCCCATTCGGATGGTTATCGCGGCATGTAACTCTTAGCTTGAGCTTTATCCGTCGGTTGCAGGAGAACAATCACGGGTTTAGTAACATGAGACCCACTTCTTCCCCAAAAGCCTGGTGTTAGGATCAGGTTTTGGAGTGCATCGGGTCAGCACGTGAGTATTTCAGGCAGCACTGGGAAGGCTAGAGGCCAGATCAGCCATACCGCCGCACTGATGCTTGGGGCAGCAGAGCAGTGTTTTAGTATGGCTTCCTTGGTCTAACTATTTTTATTTTAATGCTTATTTCAGGTAGGGTAAATTTTTGGGTGTCACTGGTTATTTTGATTGGGTTAGTGGCATAGGAATGTGGCTCTAGGCCTCTCATTATGATTTATTTCAGATAGGTTGAGATTAGGCAATGGCCAGCAATCACTGAGTGTTAATAGTTGCTAGTTTTGCAACTGATTGTGTTCAGAGTTGAACGTAAGTATATTCAAAGTAAATATTTAATGTAGTCAGTTGTGTTTTTTAGGCATCAATGTTATTTATTTCAGTAATTCAGTTGGCTTATTACAGTATTCATTTAGATTATTTCATTTTTCACTAGGACTTAGTCCTTTGTTTAATACGACTAACTTGCATATTTCAGCCTTTTAAGACCAAAGTACACAAGTGGTAATAATGTATTAGTGTAAGGGAAATAAGGCGGAAGGGAGGAGCTATCTCTTTGAGAAACTCTGTCCCGTAGGCCAGAGTTTCTCAAAGGAATTGTTAGTTAGTTTAAAAAATGCCTATCCGCTAGTGTTCTATACCCTCACATGGGCTAGGAGCAACAGCAGGTTAGCATTTGGCAGCACAGGATTTATTCAGATGGAAGGGTGACTCTAAAAGAGTTCTATTGTTTATACTGGGAATTTCTCAGTTAGGAGGTTTTTATATAGGTTTTAGGAGTGTGGGAGGGGGAGGGGGGGGGGGAAGGTGCATAGTGCGGATACCGCAATGCATGTTGTATTCCTATCCGTAAGAGTCAAGACCACTACAACACACAAACACATGTTGCAGCATTAGTAAATCATGACTCTGACCAATTATAATTTCAAAACATTTAAATGGATTTAGACAGACAGTTTCACTGCATTGTAAACATACAGTGGGTAAATATAATGTAAATATCAGAGAAAAATAAGCGGACAACGGACACGCGACAAAGTGATAAAGGACAAGAGTGAAGGAAGTATATTAACGGACGCTATATAAATGACGCTGTCGCCGTCGCAGAGAGCATATTTCTATTATGAGGGACTGAAATAGCTGAAAGAATGTATGCGCTATTGGTGTGAGCAGGTAAAAAGACAAACAAAACAAAACCATAATGAAGAGATCGTTTTTTAATATGCTTGAATATGTGTATGGTAGACATCAGTATAAATGGTGTGGTGCTGCAATTGCCGATTACTGCATTGTAAACATACAGTGGGTAAATATAATGTAAATATCAGAGAAAAATAGCGGACAACGGACACGCGACAAAGTGATAAAGGACAGAGTGAAGGAAAGTATATTAACGGACGCTATATAAATGACGCTGTCGCCCCTTGTTGCCAACGCCAGCCAAGCCAATGCCAATTTCAGTGTATGTATATGTATATGATTTTTTATATACATATGTATTATTAATTTATTTAAATGAACAAAATTCCCTATTTTATTTATTAAAATTCTTTAGCTATGGCAGATGGTAAGTATAATTGATTTAATTTTGATTTATTTCAGCTAATATGTATGCGCATTATTATATTTATATATATGCATGTATGTATGAGTGTGTGTATGCATGCAGACGACCGGCAGGACAGCCGGCTCGACACACATACACACACACACACACACAATTTAACAATGGAAAAATATTAATTAAACAATTTAAGTCAGAACAGACTCAACGATATAATTGAGAGCAGTATTAATTTAATAATTCACTGCTAGAAATATTCAAATATTTATTAAACTGTATTTATTTTCGCAAATTTGCGACACATTAACACATTGGCATATTGACATTATTGTCGTTGCATATATTTATGAACACTATTAATTATATTATTTATATTTGTTTGGCACTGGCAGCCCAATTATATATTACATTTGAAGCGCGCGCGGAGCTGATGCGTGTTTTAAACATATGGGAGAGCTAATTGAGACTGATTTTAATAATGAGAAACAAAAGGAATGTAGCAGAGGCAAAGGCAAAGGCAGAGGCAGAGAGCAGCAGAGAGCATATTTCTATTATGAGGGGACTGAAATAGCTGAAAGAATGTATGCGCTATTGGTGTGAGCAGGTAAAAAGACAAACAAAACAAAACCATAATGAAGAGATCGTTTTTTATATGCTTGAATATGTGTAATGGTAGACATCAGTATAAATGGTGTGTGCTGCAATTGCCGATTACTGCATTGTAAACATACAGTGGGGTAAATATAATGTAAATATCAGAGAAAAAATAGCGGACAACGGACACGCGACAAAGTCATAAAGGACAGAGTGAAGGAAAGTATATTAACGGACGCTATATAAATGACGCTGTCGCCCTTGTTGCCAACGCCAGCCAAGCCAATGCCAATTTCAGTGTATGTATATGTATATGATTTTTATATACATATGTATTATTAATTTATTTAAATGAACAAAATTCCCTATTTTATTTATTAAAATTCTTTAGCTATGGCAGATGGTAAGTATAATTGATTTAATTTTGATTATTTCAGCCTAATATGTATGCGCATTATTATATTTATATATGCATGTATGTATGAGTGTGTGTATGCAGCAGACCGGCAGGACAGCCGGCTCCGACACACATACACACACACACACACACAATTTAACAATGGAAAAATATTAATTAAACAATTTAAGCAGAACAGACTCACCGATATAATTGAGAAGCAGTAATTAATTTAATAATCACTGCTAGAATATTCAAATATTTATTAAACTATATTTATTTCGCAAATTGCGACACATTAACACATTGGCATATTGAATTTTGTCGTTGCAATATTATGAAACACTATTAATATATTATTTATATTGTTTGGCACTGGCAGCCCAATATATATTACATTTGAAGCGCGCGCGGAGCTGATGCGTGTTTAAAACATATGGGCGAGCTAATTGAGACTGATTTTAATAAATGAGAACCAAAAGGAATGTAGCAGAGGCAAAGGCAAGGCAG